>NC_132893.1:21796781-21884281 GCF_030463535.1 Salminus brasiliensis | reverse complement strand
TACTGTGACATTTAGTAAGACACTTTTTACTATGTTTTTCTGACAGCATGAAGTAGATTACTGCTTTACAAACAAAACCATGCTGCTTAAACACATAATCTAATGGATGTGTGTGTGTGTGGGGGGGGGGGGGTGTATGGAGAATTGTATAATGGCTTTTAATGAGCCTCGGCCTAAAAAAAAAAAAAAAAAAAAAAATCTAATGATAAATTTTATAATTACCAATTTTAAAATTGATAATTATACTAATTTTGTAATTGCTACAATTGCTGTTCATGACAAGAATGATGCTGTCAGAACAGCATCAGAATTTGGGACCAAAACCTACAGTCCTGGTCTGCTTATCTGGAGTGAACCAGAGTTTGCATAGCAGTGTTCTCACTTGTTTTAACAAACTGCACCAACAGAGCAATCATACCAGGGTTTGTTTTAATCTAATCAAACAGTGTGCAGGAAGTACATTTTCCCCCTGAATGTCACTGGACCCTCTGAATAATGAGGTCATTAAGGAGGTGGAATACAAATGCTGCTACATGTAAACCAACACAAGTGCACATAACACTGGCGCCCCTGCTAAAATACTCCAAACAAGCTTAGAGAAATGTGGTAGTTAGGAGACTTTAACAGTAGTGAAGCCCCTTTTAAACAGTTAGAGATCTGGAACTGGTAATGCTTTCCATCCAGCTTAGTCTTGCTGGTCATGCTTGTCAATAAGCTTGGTGATACTCATCATGCAGGACGACCAGCTCTTTGGTCATGCTCTTTGACCTGCATGACCAGCATCACCAAGTTTGTCGACCAGCATCAACAAGCTTCTTGACCCACCTGATCAGTGTTACCAAGCTTGTCGAGGAGCATGATCAGCATCATGACCAGCTTCACCAACTACACAACAAGTAAGACCAAAGTTGACCATGTTGGTTGTCCAGTGTCTTGTTGGTAATGCTGTCCATCCAGCTTGGTCTTGCTGGTCATGCTTGTCAATAAGCTTGGTGATGCTCATCATGCAAGTCGACCAGCTTGGTCATGCTGATTGACCAGCTTGGTTGTGCTCTTCGACCTGCCTGACCAGCATCACCAAGTTTGTCAACCTGCATCAACAAGCTCCTTGACCCACCTGATCAGCGTTACCAAGCTTGTCGAGGAGCATGATCAGCATCATGACCAGCTTCACCAACTACACAACCAGTATGACCAAAGTTGACCATGTTGGTTGTCCAGTGTCTTGTTGGTAATGCTGTCCGTCCAGCTTGGTCTTGCTGGTCATGCTTGTCAATAAGCTTGGTGATGTTCATCATGCAAATCGACCAGCTTGGTCGTGCTGATCGACCAGCTTGGTTGTGCTCTTCGACCTGCATGACCAGCATCACCAAGTTTGTCAACCTGCAGGATCAGAATCAGCATGATTAGCATGACCAAATCCAAATGCAACATCCTCTATGCTGGTGAATAGCTGGATAACCAGCCACCTTGCCTTGTATATGAAATGCTTTGACCTGGATGACCAGCTGTCCAACCACCTTGACCATCAAAACTTCAGCTTAGACCATTAAAAGCAGCTACCAGCAAAAGTTAGTCTTTAGCTGGATGTTTCGGCAGGGATCAGAGGTTATCCTGCCAGAAAGAGAGTGAAAAAGAAAGAGAGAGAGAGAGAGAGATATGTTATATTAGCACATTTGTTAATTGCATTATTACTGCAGTCATTATGAATTTATCACAGACTCTGCATGTAATGCATAATTCCTTTGTACTCTTTATTACAACTGTACTCAACTTTGCAACCTTCCCTGGGGCAACACAACTGTATAGCTATTTGTTATGCCAGTGAAGCACCACGAATTCAATTGTGTTCAGTAGTGTCGCAAGCTAGCTGGGCACAGTTTCTGTGTTCGTGGCGAGTTCTACCGTTTAAGAGAGGTTAATGAAGGAGTGTGCTCTCGCTGAGGCAGTGCGGGGAAGGCAGCAGAATTGTAATTTCCCAAGCCACGTTTCTCACTTGGGTTGTTTTCAAAAGAGGAGAAAAGTGCTATAATGGCTCTCTTTGGTTTTATTAGCCGTGTAAATGTATACCTAGCCACGGAGACCAAGCGCATGCAGTCCATGGCAATATATTCATGGGGGTGGAGGGTTGGTGAGGTTTTGACAGTGGGTGTGTGTGTGTATTTCAGAGGCACGTACACTGGGACAGGAGGCAGAGTGTATGTGTATCCCACTGGGACAGAGCATCCCCCTCTGCTAGCCATGCTCATTAGAAGCTCAAACTGCAACACTAATGCTAACACAGTCTCTCAGTCTTGCTCTGTTTCTCTTTCTCACACACACACACACACACACACACACACGCTGACTCTTCTTCAGACATGGCTTACGGATTACGCTAAGTTTCAGACGTCAGTCCATCCGCTCTCCTCACTCCTCCCTCATCTCCCCTTTCCCCGCTCCGCTACGTGAATGATGGCGTACCGTCCTCATCATTATTCCCCATCATAACTCTCCAAATGTCAAAACAGAGCCTGTAGATGGTAGACTGTGTTCAGAATTCAAATGTGTTTACAGTACAGGGCTTTCCCCTCCGCTAATGAGTCTGCGAGCCAGCGCATGCGCCACGCAGCTAGCCTAATTAGCAAGGAAAAAAAGAAAAGAATGGCAACACTGAACAGGGCTAGAAAAAGGTTTTGGCTCTGTAGCTGCTACAGAAAAAAGAGAAATTTCATTATGAGCACTGTAATCAATTTAGGTCTTATAGCGTTAGTTATTAGATAACGGTCAGCATGTTGCCCATTAAATGCAACGTTTAGCAGATCTGTTTAGCCCTGCTTGTAGTATTTTGGAGACTTTCACTCCACAACATGCGGATGAATTTGCCTCATTCCGACCGCAACTTACCAATCTTTGACAGACCTTTGTGGGGTTGACCTGTGCAGAACTCAACTCTGAACTGAACGTGCCTTAAAACCCCAAAGCAATCACACCACAGCGCACCTTTTATGGCAGACCTGGCTGATAGTGTGCGAATGAAACAACGTGTGGTACATACAGTTGGACCGTCGCACATAGGAACGAATTATGGACGTAACCCAGACATGCAGAAATCAAATGATTAAACTATCTGACCATAACCATAACCTAAAGCTAACCTACTACACCTAAACACCGGCCAAACCAAACCTAGGCCTTACCCTAACCTCAACCTTAACGTTACCTACTACACCTAAACACAGGCCAAACCAAACCTGGGCCTTACCCTAACCACAACCTAAACCTAACCTACTACACCTAAACACAGGCCAAACCAAATGTAGGCCTTACCCTAATCTTACCTACTACACCTAAACACAGGCCAAACCAAATGTAGGCCTTACCCTAATCTTACCTACTACACCTAAACACAGACCAAACCAAACCTGGGCCTTACCCTAACCTCAACCTAAACCTAACCTACTACACCTAAACACAGGCCAAACCAAATGTAGGCCTTACCCTAATCTTACCTACTACACCTAAACACAGGCTAAACCAAACCTAGGCCTTACCCTAACTTCAACCTAAACACAGGCCAAACCAAAACGTAGGCCTTACCCTAACCTTACCTACTACACCTAAACACAGGCTAAACCAAACCTAGGCCTTACCCTAACCTTACCTACTACACCTAAACACAGGCTAAACCAAACCTAGGCCTTACCCTAACCTTACCTACTACACCTAAACACAGGCTAAACCAAACCTAGGCCTTACCCTAACCTTACCTACTACACCTAAACACAGGTTAAACCAAACCTGGGCCTTACCCTAACCTTAACAACATCCACCCAAACCTAAATCTAAACTTAACATACACCTAAACGTAGGCTAAACCAAACCTAAGCTATACCCTAACCCTAACTATGACCTAAACTTAACCTACTACACCTACACGTAGGCTAAACCTAACCTAAGCCTTACCTTAACCCTAACTATAACCCAAACTTAAATGACTCGTTAATCTAATCCTAAACTTAACCATAGTAAAATGTGTAATTCTTACCGTTTCTGCAAGAGTTTAAGTCCATTAGTCCCTTTTGTTTTAGCTCAATAACAGATAAGCATGCTGTAGTGCTACCATTTTCTCAATTCTTCTTTGAGTACATGACAGTCTGGCAGTATTCAGCAAAACAGTGCCACCAGTGGACTGGAGAATTTGTTTATAACTAAAATAAAAATAATGTGTAATAAATGCAAATGTTATGAATTTCTTGGCATGGATTTTCGTGGTATATGTACAAATTTTATGAGATCCTGTTGACCTGTTCCACCCATATAGCCAGAAATGCTTTAGGTGTGCAGCCGAATATTTTTAAGGGCTCCGGTCCCTCCTGTTATGTCATGAAACAGTCATGATTTATTTTTTATATAATCATTTACAGTCAGTCTTTGAATTAAAGAACCGATATAAGTAAAGGCTACTGTTCTGATTGGCTAAACTGACACTCATAACTTGTTGCATCCATTGCTGACACAGATGTGCAAATGCACACATATACACAAAGCTTGTCTAGTCCCTGTAGAGAAGTATTGCCAATAGAAAAGGACTCTCTGGAGCAGATAAACATGAACCTATTTGCACCATGCCTAATGCCAGCCGTGCGCTAGAGGGGTATAAAGCCCCTCAGCATTGAGCCGTGGAGCAGTGCAACTGTGTTCTCTGAAATGATGGTGCTCCATGTGTCAATACTTATGTGATGAGTTGAGGAGTTGGGGATGAGGTCGGGTGGTGATCATCCATCATTCTGACCATACTAATGCTCTTGTAGGGATAAGCATAAACTTTTTTAATACACTTGATTTTAAAGGAAACAATTAATGAGGTGTCCCAATACTTTTGTTCATTATATCAGTACATTTTACAGCCACACAGGTTTCCTTAATAGACCTATTTAGGTCTAACTAATTTTCTTTGCTTGAACTAAATGTATGTGAAGTAATATTTTACCAAGGTTATGGATTATGTGCTTTTTTCCTGCACTGAGCCTCCTCTCCTGGCCTGAGGCTTCTGATTTGAATCTCATCCATGTCTGCTTTCAATTGTTTTCAAGGACACAGTTTTTATGGGGAAGGAATGGGACGGCATCTCTCTCCCTTGTCACTAAGTGTTGGGACTCAAACCATTAGCATTCGCTTCTGAGTGCAACGGCACGTTTGACAATGCTGTGCGGGCGCTGGCTTGAGCAGAAGTGCTGGCAGGTTTTCTTGGCAGCACATGAAGTGTGAAGCGTTCATTTCCCACATTGGTGATGCTGTCAGGCGACTCGCTCTGATGGGTGAGTACATCAAAAATAGTTCAGCAGACAAAACAGTGCTTAAACATCTCCAAAGCCTGGCCCAGCATTTCCATGCATCATCAAAAGTATTCCTTGGAGGGGTTGGGGAATAACAAAGATGACAGGATAAATGATGGGAGCAGGAAAAATCAACTGGCATCAAGCAAGTAACAGAGTGATCAACAGGGGCAACGTTTAAGTCGGGACAGATGAGGTGCATAATTGTCACCAGACACCACAGGAGTTTGACACAGATGGAGAAGAAATGAGGTGGCATAGAGGGTTTCAGACAGGCTAATGGATAAAAAAGATGGAAAAATAGGCTTTAAATGTCAGTCATTTACTGCCATATGTGCACTTTAAATAGTATGATAGCAAGAACAACCATCAGCAGCATGACAAACACATTCTCTCACACATACATACAGCACATACAACTCAAAAAGTACATGCTGTATAACACGCATCGTGGCATCAGCAGCAAGTACATTCAGCCTCCCAACACCTGCTTTTACTTTGCTCAAAGACTGATAAAAATCTTCCTGCAAAAAAGGTTCTTGCGTGAGGATGCACTGTTAGCACTGTCTGAGTGTTGCCAGTCTACCTAACAAAGAAACCTCACAGTCTGTGGGAAACCTCAGTGCCTTTTACAACTTCAGCGAAGGCAGCGAAGACTTTTAATACCACTGATCAAAAACACTCCCTGAGTCCTTCACTCAGCTTAATACATTGAGTATCAGAACACAGCAGAGCTAGCAAACACCACTAACAGCATGTACGTACAGCCAAGCAAGCTCTCCAACTGGATAGGACTTCATGAGCAGAACTAAAGGATTAAAGCATCAAGTTAACCACCAACATAGCTAGAAAAGGACAGAGGAATGAACCAATCACACCATAATGTACAATTGCAGGACAATGTCACTAGAAATGGGTCTTCTGGAAGTCTCATATACACAACTGACTGTTAATGCAAGTGGTAGCCCAACCAGTCTCTGCTTTTTCAGAAACTGTCATACAAGCTTCTGAAAAGACATAGCTCATGTTTAATCAAGGATGGCTAAAATATGTTCTAGTCCACAGCCATTAGCTTAGTGCTAACATATCTCCAGAAGGGTTTGCAGAAATTAGCAGTATTGATCTTTTTTTTTTCTGAAGACCTAGGTCTAACATTCACAGTCCATGACAATAATAAAGGCCTCAATGGGCTCATTGCCAGGCATTTATTCTCAAATATAGCCAAAGATACACCTATTATTTACCATTTTGCAAAAAATATTTGAGCAAATGTGACACTTGGAATTATACAATCGATCCACGGTTTAGAAGAAGGAAGTCTGCTGTGTGTAAACAAACCTGTGATAACAAGCCCCGAATCAGTACTGGGCGCGGACACAATTATTCAGGAAAAGTGAAGAAAAAAAAAGCCTTAATAATTGCAGAGAACATAAAAGCTTCTCAGTTTCTTATCAAAGCCAAACCTTCCTGTTTACCATTAATAGCAGACAGAATAATGGTTAGGAGTAAGCTTGAAGGGGACTCTTAAGGGGGAACTGCAATAATTCACATTGATGGTGAAATGATCCAGGGACTGTGATGTTGATGCAAAAAGAGCTCATTTCTAAAAACACAAACCCTTGCATGTAGACTACTACATTATTTCTGCGCACCTACTTTCAAGAGTTTGTTTCTACCACCTTTATGTTAGAATTTCTAGTCATTTCATATCAGATGGTTTATGGTTGTATTATTATTAGAAGGAATTCTGCCTAAACAAGGCTACTACTGTGGACACTGATCATAAAGTAGCCAGCTAGGATAACCCAACATTCCAGCAGACTATTTAATGTTGTTTAGAGCTATTTAGAGTATAGCTACTGCAACTCGCTTTCCAACACAACACAAATAAGATCAGAGTGTTGTGGGCACCATATAGCTAACGCAAATCCACTGACCTGGCGTCTACGGTTGAAGGCGCTACATTTAAAACCCTTCGTCCATACGTCTGCTCCTGCCATTTTCTGGAGGGGAAACTTGATTCTGAAGCTCTGGTGAAGCAGAAGTGTTGGGTGCTTGCGAGGCTATTATATATATATATATATATATATATATATATATATATATATATATATATATATATATATATATATATATATATTATAATAGCCCTTGGGCTAGCATGTGTCCTGACAGCCTCACATGCACCCGAAGCGTCCGCTTCACCGGGGCTTCTTAACTGAGCCATTTCTCTAGGTAAGGATGTTCTGGTGTTGATTTCCCCCCACATAATTCCCCACAAAATGGGAAAAGCAGATGCATGGACATTTGGGTGGATGGGCCTTCAACCATAGACGCAGCGGTGGATAGTTACATGGTGTCCCACAATCAATAAATCAATCAATCAATGAATCAACCTTTATTTTAACTAAAAGAGATAAAAAAAAATTATGAAATGTAATCACGTTAAATTAAAGGAAGAAACTACATAAACAAACTAACAGTAAAATCATAAGGTAAATGGCAAAAATCGAAAAAGTGCAAAAGTGGCAAAAGTGCTCATAAAACTGTTTTTTAAGCAAACTTTCTTCTCTTCCAAAAACTGTGACGCTGTCTAACTAAACATATTATACTACTGATATTATCATTGTAGTTGTAATCTATATCAACGGATTTGCTGTCAAACTGGAAGTTCTAACACAGAGTAAACAAAGATGTCCCGTAATGTTGGTGTCTCAGAAAATAAGGTTAATACAATAATAACTAATGAATTAAATTTTTTTCACTAGTTCATTAATTATGTGAAGCACACTATATTTAATGACAAATAATATTTGATGAATTTATATAGGCTTTTCACAACGAACGTTTTACAGAAGCTTTACAGAGATCCGAGTCCGAGCGCCCTTTTCACAAAGCCAGTGGCAACAGTGGCAAGGAAAAACGCCCTTAGGATGGAGAAAGAACCCTAGAGAGGAACCAAGACTTAAAAAGGAAACCCATCCTCCACTGGTCGACACTGGATAGCACAATAATAAGCAAAATAAGAAAAATGTATGTAATAAAATAATAATAATATAGATTCTGTAATTACTGTAGCTAGGCCCATTCATTTTTCGCAGTGTCCTACCTTAAGATTTGATCTCTACTCTTGAAACAAGAAAAATTCTTCATTTTTAAATTGATAACCCTCCCTCAGTCACTTTAGAAACGTCTACACCTCCGTGCATCATTTTGAGCACACCTAGCATTTCTTCATTTTGTTTATTTACAGCCTCCTAGTGCCCTCCTGATCATTCAAACTGAAAAACTGAAAACTCAGGGTCAGCTGCAGTTACGAGTGCAGGCACAGTGCAAAATGTTCCATAATGTGAACAGAATGTGAGCTCACAGTGTGCCAGAAATGCACGTTCTATGTCTTCCAGCTAAATAAATGCACTTTGTAATACAACAACAATGACTGCAAGCACACACTGAGGCTATATCATGGCACATTTAGCTGTTTTCTTTTACTGAGAAATGGTTCAAAACTTTCAGAGGCATTAAAGAGCTTTGAGAAGCACGGTCGTCATGCTATTCTGACACATTCTTTTACGCCGAACCACCCTGAACTACTTGTGTTGATCGAATTATGCTGAAATTTGGGGAAGAAATCTTTGCAACAAGCCTCAGGCCTTGACCAAAGAACACATTAAATACGGGCTGATACTTAGTCCAGTACCTCCAGCCTTGGAGGAATCTACTTCTCTGTGAAAATACAGTTTTTCATCCCTTCTTCATCAATTATATCTACAGCTACATCTTGCAGAGCAGTAAAGAAATCCAGTTGCGTGGCTTGAAGAAGCCGAATGCTTTTTGTGATCATCTCTTTCACACTGCTGAAAAGAACACTCTGTGCAAAGTAGATGAAGCTGGAGGCTAGTCTGTGAAGAAAGTAGCAGAAAGTTAAAAGAAAGTCTGGAAGAGAAGTCCAAGTTTCGGTCTTCGCTTTACTGTTCCAGAGTTAAACCTATTACTGTCTTAATAGCTTTATGTAAACCCTGTAGAGAATAAGAGCTTCACTAGCCGAAAGCTCTTATTCAGAGGTTTTAGCTAATGAGTGAATCTGATGGGAGCCTCTCCGCTGGCGGTATTTTGTTATTTTCCAGGCTTTTTGAGTGGCCATTATCTCCACACCAGGTGGAGCCATGCTGCTGATGAGCATGGAGGGACCCGCTACTGCCAAGACATAATCAACATCGCCATCAGCATCACAATCCCTCTGAAACGCTCAGCTTGTTCAGGCATACACACACACACACACACAGACACACTTCTGCAGCAGGGGTACCAGGGAGAAAGTTACTCACAGTTTCACGTACAAATGATCAAATTAGTGGAATGGACTAACGTGATTAACCTCTGCATGTAACTGTAAACGAATGGGAGTGGTTTCATTAAACAGAACGCAGTGGAAGGGTTGTGTCCTTTCCTACAGATTAACACTCCGCTCCATATCCGCAGCTGAAAAAATGCCAAATCACATTTTGTCCCTTTCCAGTGTGTGTGTGAGTGTGTGTCTCTCCCCTCTACTCTGCAGAAATATGTGCTTTTCCCCTTTTCACTGTCTTTTTTTTTCCAGCCTTCCCCTCATCACCCAAAGTACTGCTGGAAGGGGCCTGAAGCCTTTTGACTGAGAAAGAGCGAGAGAGTGAGAGAGAATGATGGCGAGAGAGAGAGGGAGAAATGCATTCTATTGGAAAAGAGACGTGTGTGTGTGTGTGTGTGTGTGTGTGTGCTCAGTGCAATGAGGCGAGTTTTGGTTAATTAAGACGATGCATGACAGGCCTGGCACAGCCTGCTGGAAATGTGTCTCCAATTACACCAGCTGACCTACCAGCTGCAGAGAGCTTCCAGCTAATGGAGCCAACACACACATATACACACACATACACACACACACACACACATCACCCACTGCTACTTGAGTACTTGTCCCAAAATTGGTCATTCATGAAGATATGAGACAGCGTATCCATTTGGAGAAAGGCTGGATGCATCTTGTGGCTCCCTTTCTGTCGTCCTCCTCTGCTCGCCCTCACTCCCTCTCTCTCTCTTTCCTTTATCACTCTCACTGTGTCTCTCATACGCTCCCTAATATCAGGACAGGTGATCAGACAGTTGTAGGTGGTCAGATAAACACTGCCAGCACGCTGGTCCATGTTGAGTTTCCAGCTTTAAATGCTAACTGTGTGGTTGCAGCTAATTAAAAAGGGGGAGGTTGGAAACTACAATGAATTTGGCACCATGCTAATATCACACAAAATAAATATCATAAAAAAAAAAAAAAGAATGACACCTTTAAATGTTGTTCAGATGTCAGTTTTAAACAGCACTGCAGTTTCTTATTAGATTGAACAGAATGTATAACTTTTACAATGTGCCTGACTTAACATCAGGTGCAACCAAAGAAATGCAATCATAGATTAAATGACGAAGGCAGTTATTTGTTAATGACTTTAACTACGGACAAAAAATGTGATGTTTACATTTACCAAAAAGGCAAAAAGTTTGATAATGCTCGATAAAGTTCAGAAGATACATCATTTCAGTACTACTACTGTCATCCCGTAAAAAAATACAGAATCATCACATAAAAAACGGAATTAATCAGCCAGTACAAGACGGAATCATTCTGTAAAATACAGAATCCTCTCGTAAAAAATGGAATCGCCCAGTAAAATACGGAATTATCCTGTAAAATACAGAATAATCTTGTAAAATATGAAATTAAACGGTCAGTACAATATGGAATCATCCTGTAAAATACAGAACCATCCTGTAAAAAACGTAATCGCCCAGTAAAAGACGGAATTATTCTTTAAAATACGGAATCATCCTGTAAAATACAGAACCATCCTGTAAAAAAACGGAATCGGACAGTAAAATATGGAATCATCCTGTAAAATACAGAACCATTCTGTAAAAAACGTAATCGCCCAGTAAAAGACAGAATTATTCTGTAAAATATGGAATCATCCTGTAAAATACAGAACCATCCTGTAAAAAACGGAATCAGACAGTAAAATACAGAATTATTCTGTAAAATATGGAATCATCCCATAAAATACAGAATCAATCGCCTAGTACAATACTGAATCATCTTGTAAAATACAAAATCGTACTGTAAAATATGGAACTGTCCCGTAAAGTGACATTGCATTTTCTGTATGATTACATATCAGAGTGATTTTAGTCAAGCTTCAACATTAGCTTGCTTGGGGCATTTGATTCCAATGCTTGAACCTTCCATAACATCTATTGTAATGCTGTGTCTTTAATAACAGGGACAGCATAAGATAATAATACACTCTATTCAGCTAACGTTAACCCCAACTACATGCTCTGAGGAACCACCTTAAAATGAATCATCTGCGACTGTCAGAATCGCAGTAAAACAATGTTAGCTAGCTAACTGCTGCTATCTGGACACCAGATGCCCCCCTTAAACTGGAGCTTTTCAGGAATTACTATGACTGCAATAACTTTACCTCAGTTGTGCATTACAAAAATCACCTGTAGCATGATAGCAAGCTAACATAAGCTACCTAGCATTTTGATAGCAAGCAAACACAAGCCACCTAGCATTCATATGGCAAGCTAACATAAGCTACCTAGCATTTTGATAGCAAGCTAACACAAGCTACCTAGCATTGTTTTTGACAAGCCAAAAAAAAGCCACCTAGCATTTTGATAGCAAGCTAACACAAGCTACCTTGCATTTTTTTTTTGACAAGCTAACATAAGCTTTCTAGCACTTTGAAAGCAAGTTAACACAGCTACCTAGCATTTTGATAGCAAGCCAAAAAAGCTACTTAGCATTTTGATAGCAAGCCAAAAAAGCTACTTAGCATTTTGATAGCAAGTGAAACAACAAGCTACTTAGCATTTTGATAGCAAGCGAACATAAGCTTCCTAGCATTTTGATAGCAAGCCAACACAAGCTACCTAGCATTTTTATGGCAAGCTAACATAAGCTACCTAGCATTTTCATAGCAAGCTAACAAGCTACCTAGCATTTTTATGGCAAGCTAACAAGCTACCTAGCATTCATATGGCAAGCTAACATAAGCTACCTAGGATTTTGATAGCAAGCGAACACAAGCTATCCAACATTTTGATAGCAAGGGAACACAAGCCACCTAGCATCTTTATGGGAAGCCAACACAAGCTACCTTGCCTTTTTTTTTTTTGACAAGTTAATATAAGCATTGTTATGGCAAGCTAACATACATTACCTAGCATTTGTATGGCAAGATAACATAAGCTTTCTAGCACTGTGAAAGCAAGTTAACACAGCTACCTAGCATTTTGATAGCAAGCAAAAAAAAGCTACCTAGCATTTTGATAGCAATACAAACATACATTGATAATAAAGCCAACACAAGCTACCTGGCATTTTTATGGCAAGCTAACACAAGCCACCTAGCATTTTTATAGCAAGCTAACACAAGCCACCTAGCATTTTGATAATAAAGCCAACACAAGCTACCTGGCATTTTTATGGCAAGCTAACACAAGCCACCTAGCATTTTTATAGCAAGCTAACACAAGCCACCTAGCATTTTGATAATAAAGCTAACACAAGCTACCTGGCATTTTTATGGCAAGCTAACACAAGCCACCTAGCATTTTTATAGCAAGCTAACACAAGCTACCTAGCATTTTTATAGCAAGCTAACACAAGCTACCTAGCATTTATTAATTTGTATTTTGATGAGCAAAAAACAGGGAAAGAATGTAACTTTAATGGATTAATCAAATGAACACTTGGTTGATTATAAATACATTATAATCCAAGTAATCATTAGTTTTAGCTTTACTGATTAGCACTGATGATCATAGCGCTCTCCCATCCTCTCAACCAGCCTCATAGTATGTATGTCCTTGTGCATTACTGATGTAAAGCGTGGTGAATTCAATGCAAAATTCAACCATATGCTGCAGGCTAGCGCTCCCTCAGCAGCATGCACACACATACGGTGCTCATATAATATGCACTCTAAGCCACATGGTCTTAACCAGGCACGCTCATCAATATTCCAACACGCTCGCTTTTTATTCCAGCGCCGGCTCCTGATGTCTGCAGCCAAGCAAACGCTGGAGTCGCCCCGGTTCTCGCAGCTTGGCGCTGCAGCTCTAGCCTACACCGACCGGCAGGCATGATTTATTACATACTTAATAATCTATTAAAAGGTGATTACAAGAACATGGTTGGGTGTACAGAGGCAAGGAGATAGAAAGAGAGCGGGTGAGGGGGCAGAGACGGACAGATAAAGAGTGAGAGGGAATACAAAGGAATATAAATACATGCTGCAAAAGCAAGGGGCTAATTGGTCACATGCTGCTAGCATCGGCGCTAACACAACACACAACACTGTTTGTATAAGCTACTGTAGTTTCTGTGGCAAGATGTGAAAAGTGACTGACGTTTTGAAAGCAGGAGTCTAATGAGAGAGTCACATACAAGTTCCTATCCGCACCGCTGCCAGACAGTCAATGCGCTTTCCGAATCGTTACATAAGTCACGGAGCTACTTTCCATAAATCATCTGATTAGCCCAAAATATCAGGCTCATGCATACTAATCTGTTTGGAACTAATTTGGCTGGAAGGCGTCGTCTTCAAATCGAATCTGCGGCGCATTTCATTTTTTCTTAGCACCAGTGATTCTAATGGGCTAATTGTCTCCGTCATTCAGCGCGCAGCTTTTGTTGTAACAGTCACCCTGTGGTCTCGCCCCCTGCCGGGTTATTGCAAGTGAACTTTGAATATTTAAAGCCTCCAATCGTGATGTTATGGGTACTGATCCTCTTTTCTAGGGGGGCTGCAGCTGAAGTTGCCGCAGGCCTGACGTTTTCTTTTTGTATTTTTAAAAAAAGCAATATTTAATCATTATTTAAAAGAAACTGATTTTCATCTCTCAGATGTTCCATGGTTCATCGTTTTATTAAAGCGTAAAGACTAATTAGGATGACCGAGCAAGCTGCATGGACATTAGCTCTAAAGTGAACTGCATCATGCAATTAATGTAATTAGGGTTAAAAACAATGAACTATATTTTGATCTAATTTACATTCTTTTTATGGCATAGTTTTTTCTTCCAGATGTTTGCTGTGTAACTCTATATTGACGGCGTTCAAACTCCAGATGTTCGGTCTGC
Source organism: Salminus brasiliensis (assembly GCF_030463535.1). Taxonomy (NCBI): domain Eukaryota; kingdom Metazoa; phylum Chordata; class Actinopteri; order Characiformes; family Bryconidae; genus Salminus; species Salminus brasiliensis. The sequence goes on along the minus strand of NC_132893.1, from coordinate 21,869,783 downwards.
TCGTATATGGCAAATCTTCTTATGTCACGATGGTACAATACACTAGAGACACCCAACCAACCAAATGGGATACCACCTGGCAACACCTGAGCGACCACCTAGGATACCATAGCAACTTCCTAGCAAATCCCTGGCAACCACTAAGCAACACCATAGAAACTAGCCCTACAACAACTCTACAGCACCCATCAAGCCATTGTAACTGCTTTAATCCATAGCTATCAGCTGGGATGCTATAGAAACCACTTGAAAATAACTTAGCAACACAATAGCAACCTCATAGATATGCCAAAGCAACCACCTAGCAGCACCACAGCAACCACCTTGTATACCATGGAAGCACCCCAGTGACCATGCAGCAACAGCTTGGCTTGTAGTTTGAAAATTGTAGTAATTGTAGATGATCGCATCCAAACCATCATTGTGAAACTGATAAACAGTCCTTCAGTTCGACCAGCAGCAAAACACCTGAGCCATCTCTCACTCATTATAAACAGGACTATTACCTCTCTGATGGCGTGTCATAAAAATGAATAATGGTTTCCTCTTAACATTATGTTTTCTTCTGATTTAGGAGCAACTGCATTCATCTTGGGAGTCAACGCGCCAAGAATATGAAGTACTACATTAAGTCTTTCATCACAAAGCTGTGTTTCCATTACTCTGAGGGCTTTCTTGGACAGGTTCTTACATTAAGCTAGGTAAAAATCTGTCCAGAGTTTGTCATTTCTTCTATCTAGCCGAACACGGCACAGTAAAAACAAATGAGCTCACCTAATGACTATAGAACCACAGAAGCTGATTACATTTTTATTAAGTTTAGGTTTTAGAACAGAGCTATGAAAAAGGTCAGTGTGATTAACTAATAGGCTGTATATTGTTACTGCATTTATCTGTTTCTACATCATTCACAGCCGCTGCCCTTTACACTGGGTGTCCTGTTGAATGGTGATGAATGACCTACAGAAATGCTCCAGAATCACTTGTAATAAAATCTTGATACATTAACTTACAACATATAAAATTTTACTGTGTTATTTATGTTCTTCTGTAAAGTTACCATTTAGGATATGCACATTTGGCAAATGTCCAGAGGAAATTTTAAAACTACAAGCCAAGCTGTTGCTATATAGTCACTGGGGTGTTTCTATGGTATACAAAGTGGTTGCTGTGGTGCTGCTAGGTGGTTGCTTTGGTGTATCTATGAGGTTGCTAAGTAAATTATGATTTTTTCTAAAGATATACTAAATGGACAAAAGTATTGGGACACTTTACAACACATATTACACCAACAGGAGCTTTGACATTGCGTTCTAGACATTAAGCCGTTGCCCCTCTTCTTTGCAGCTCTAACAGCAGGTCTGTAACTCTGCAGTTATTGAGTCAGCAGAGCGTCTCGGCACTCTGCGACCCTGCCCTCTAACTTTACGTGGTCTGACACTTCGTGACTGAGTTGCTGTGGTCTCAATAATAACACTCACAGTTGATGGTGGAATATCTAGGAGGGAAGAAGTTTCACCAACTGACTTGTTGCAGTGGTGGCGTCCTATTACAGCCAGGCCCAAGGTCACTTTATTATATCTATAGATACAATAAAAACAAAAAGTTCATACGTGCCAGTAAACAAACTCTGCAGCATGTAGGAAAAGCCTTCGAATGGTGGTGGGAAGGTGCCCGTGTAATTTGAATGTATTGTGATATATAAATGTATTTCTATCTCACCCAAAATCTCATTACGCGAATAAGCCTTGAATGAGCTGTTATTGGAACTCTTGAATAGCCTACTCTGAATCGCTGAGTGCTGAGCAGGAATATCCCAAGGTACCACACACACTCATTCACTCACACACTCACAACCAGGAGCAATTGAGCATGGCCAATGCACCTACCATGTGCGTTTTTGGGAGGTGGGAGAATCCACAGAGAAAAAACACCTAACTTCTCACAGACTGAGTAGAGACCGAAGATTGAACCCAAAACTGTAGGCACCAGAAGCTGTGCGACACACATACACACTACCTGTGGTGCCACTTTGGTATCCACACTGGAATACGCTGTCAAGAAATTTCTGAAAAAGTCTGAAAAAAAAGTATTTTCATCACATAGAAATATGTATTCCAGTACTTAGCTGCACTGAATTATTTTGAACTGCTTGTCAGTCTGGTTTACAAATTCCAGTCGCTGTTCAGTTTCATAATTCATAAATCTCATGTGTATTGGAAAAGCAGCTAATCTAATGCGCTATGTGTCTTCATCCAAATGTAATTCAGCACCTCAGCTAGTCCTGGACCCCATGTAATATCGGCTTAACAATGCAGATCAGGTTTAGTTAAAGTATTGCATAATATAAATCATCCCTCATTTGACGGCTGTGGGCGGACACGGCGCAAAAGAGGTACCAGCTCAGCACGTCACTGGTTTATTTATGGTCGGAGAGAAGCAGAGGCGCAGACCTGTCCAGCCAGATTCAGACCCCTACTGAGACAGTGAAATGATAATGTAGTTGCCTATTTATGGTTCTGTCAGATTTAGCAGACCCAGGAGGCCTCCATGGACTGAAACAGTCATTCTCAACTCGCTGTGTTTTTTCAGGGCTTGATTAGTGAACTGATACATATTTAAGCACCTCTGCCCCATGCCAGGAAGGCTGCAGAAGATTAACTCTAAGAATGGAGTTTATCTATCAACACTTTTACATATTATGGCAGACCATGTCTGCAGATTAGCCCCGGCCATTCATGTAAATGAGATCACAGGAGTAGTAGGTGTTTGTGTGTTGCTGCTGGAGTAGGGAAAGTCAATATCACTGATTTTCTAATACAAGCTAGAAATGTCAAAGGTCTACATTGTTAGCATACTGCTTCATTATACTGTGTTTGAGGATAGCATTTTAAATAAGCCCATAACAGACCTCATTGATACCTGTATGTTTAGATTTTGTTAGCCACCAGCTAGCTAGCTGCTTTGTGTACAATACCAGTTGTCAAATCGCTTATTATTGTGGAATAGAAAAAAATACTTACGTTTGGCCTCAAAGTAGCTGTTTCTTGATGCACGGCATGGACAAAAGTACTGGGACACACCTCTTAATCGTTGAATTCAGGTGTCTCATTCAGTCCCATTGCTACAGGTGTATTAAATGAAGCACCTAGCCATGCAGTATGCACTTAGAAATCACAGCAACTACTGCAGAGCTGCTGTTAGAAGCTAGAAACCCACTGTTAGAAGCTAGAGCTGAAAAGGAGGCACCAAATCCATGATAATTTCCTACTGATTTAGAATTGGATGCCATAAAAGCTGTAGGTGCAATGTGTACCTCTGTCTATTGAACATATGTTTATTTGCCAAAATTGTACATTTAGTAAGAACACTGCATGTATAAAAATGTAAATAGCCTACCATGCGTGACACACGTTTACCATCTGGTATAAAAAGTGCTACAAAAACTAGTATCTTGACACCAATACACATCCACCGTCAAAAATGGAGACTTATAAACACTCTTCTTTCTGGAAGAAAACAGAGGCTTTAGCCTCGAGTAGCAGCTGAGAACTCTGTCATGGGTAATGAAATACAAAGAGTAAAAGTGAACAAAGAAGAAAAAGGTCTGGTCGCTATCTTTTAGCAAATGTACGGTATGCCACGGTGTTTGGCCACAATGCTTGGGATTGAGTGCACACGAGCACACACACATTGAAGTGAAACAACCCCCCACAGACTACATCAACAGAAAGGGAAACGGTCCTTTAAAGTGCAGCGTTGTGTGTCTACGAGTACTGTTTCATGGACGTTGCTGTAAAGAGGCTGGGCAGTGAGAATGACGCACGCATATTTGCCATTTTACGAGGTGATCAACTGTTTATTCGGATACTCAGTTTTGCAGGTCTGAGGAGGACGATGGGCGTAAATGAATGAAGGACGAATGCAGTGAAGTAAAAAATACAGTACTTGGCACTGCTGTGGAGTGTGTGCTGTGAAGTTTGTTATATTTTCTGTGTTTAGAATGGTATGTATATAATAATAAATATATAATATATAATAATGCTATGATATATAATAATGCTATATATAATAATGCTATAATAATGATAATGTTTGGTGTGGTGATGTGATCTGTGGTTTTGGGTGGATTATTGTAGAGAAGAGATTCGTTCTTCAGAATTTCTACAGTGAAGACTGGTAAATGAAGGCATAGTTAAAACATAAATGGCATTGCTTGTGTCCTTGTTACAACTTAATAATCAAAAACGCATATTTACATGACAATCTTTCGTACTTCCATCCCTCAGAATTAGGGCGGGGTCTAAACTGCTTTCAGCTGATACCACATTTACACTAATCAGCCATTGTATTAATACTACATGCCTAATATTAAGTAGGTCCCCCTATGCTGTTGCAACAGACCCATTGAGGCATGGTCTCACTGAAGGCTCATAAACCTCTGCAGAAACGGCAGCCCCCCCCCAGACAAACGTACAGAGGTGGGGAGTAGTGAGCTATTTTTTTATGTCCACCTTCAACAACCGCCAATCAAAATGGCCATGTTAATGAACTCACTGATTTTAATAGACCATTATAACACTTCTGCATTAATTAGTGCAGAAGCGTGAATAGTAAAGTTAAACAGCGTCCGGTCATGTTGTAATCAATGACTGAGACCACTGTCCTGTTCTAAAAAGGTGACAATAAGTCAACCACCCACAAGACACTTTCCACTCCACCCTCCACTCTGTTCATCAGGTGTTATTTTTAACAAGGCAACCGATAAAACGAGAAGTAAGCTAACCGGAGAAGCGAGGCTGAACAGTGGGACAGATATTTACAAAAATGCTCAACTCTAATTACAACACTAATTAATTCATACATTCATTAAAACTGTTCTCAGCAAGGTTTGGTTAAAACCCTTGAGAAAAAGAACAGTGTCTATGTTGTATCTTGGTGATTAGCTAACTGTAAAAAAAAAAAAGAAAAGAAAAAGGCTTGCTAATGTTACAAATATTTACATGGATGCATGGGATGGGAGTTAAACCTGCCAGATTTTTTCTCCTACAAAAAGAAGCTCAGTAATTGCTGGTCTTCAGTCTGTCCATACAGGGATGTGATGTGGGATTAACATAAAGAAACGTTCTGCTTCTTCTATGCTTTGCTAAATTAGTAGAAGGCAGATTCCTAGCTGATCCGACTCTGATATGCCTTCCCATCTGATCGCCACTATTTTCTACATTAAACACATTCACCGCTTCGGCAGATGTGCAGGGTCACACAAATGTGTTGAACCGTTGTGGGCCACACTTCGGCCAAGACAAGCTAGTCTTTCCTCCATGTTGGAGAGACTTCCAGACATGCTAATTGCCCTCCTGTTGGCTGTGCTGGAGCCTAATGAAGAACTGACGAGTGCTCTGTTAAACAGTGCAGGTGAAAGTTTGATAATGCTACTATTTAGAGCCAGATGTGATGACGCAGTAACTGTGAGAAAGGTCTATTGGATGCAGAAACGGAGCACAAATCTAATAAAAGAGGCAGAAGTACCATCTGGAATGAAATAAACAACAGGGAAATACAAGTAAAAAGATTTAGTAAAAGAAATAATGTACAGTGGTATTAAAATAACAATCATTTCCAGTCACAGATGGAACCAAAATGAGCTGACTGGCTGAGCCTGGTTCAAAGCCCTTCTATATTAATGTGCACCGAAATCTTTCTCCACATTTCCCATGATGCTTAATCCAAACAGTTCAAAATAAATAAATAAATACATAAGCATACAGTGCCATGAAACAGTGTTTGCCCTGATCCCAGGTGATTGTCTGAAGTTATGAACATTTTTCACTTTCTATTTGGTTTCCTTTTAATTGTGTATTGTAGTAATATATAGATGGAGGATAAAAGTGACTCAAACGTCTTCATTAATTTGGCCTGTAATATGTAATTCTATGTAATTATAAGATGTAATATATAATCATGAAATATTCAGATGTGAAAAAGTGTTTACCTCACACCCGCTTTGATAATGCACACCAAATCGAAGAGTTAATTAGGATCAGTGATCAGTAAGCGAGCAGCCTGGAGTATTTAAATCAGCGTGAGCACACAGCAAGCAGAGCAGCACACAGGTTCTCCAGTCAGGCACATCATGCCTGAGAGATGAGAAAGAAGCGATATTATGAATATATGAATCTAAAGTGGAGCTTTTTGGTCGACATGGTTCTCATTATGTCCAGCGGAAAACTAAACACTGCTTTTTAAAGTAAGAAGCTTATACTAACTGTGAAGCATGGTGGTGATAGTGTGATGAAATACACTACACAATGTCTATTGTATTGCTGTGTTTAATCTTCCATGGTTAAAGATGTAAATACATTCAGTGTTTGAAATGTGCATAAATACAGAAATTCACCTTGTATAAATTATTCAGTTGAGTGTGTGTATGTATGCATATCAAGACTGGTCTGTGACATCAAGCATGTTTTTGGAAACAGTATGCAAAATATAATTAAACCTACATTGACTTCACCTTCAGAATCATTCAGGCCCATTTTGCAATGAAAATGGTGCAATAGCAAAGCGCAACAGTGGGACTTTTCATGCAGATGGTAAAACCAACCAATAGTCCTCTTTTATTAATAAGCAAATGTGTTATTACAATATTATTTATTTTGAGCCTTTTAACAATAACATATTGTACATACATTTTTTTGATAAAATTGTGTTTTATATTTTTGAATATTAATATTATTTAAATTTTTCTGATGACCCATTCAGGAATCAAACACGCAGGTCAATCAGCTGGTTGACTTGCCCAGTTCAGGTAATTCTAGGCATGAACTGAAGTTTTAAAGAACAGTCACTAAAAATACAACAGAACTAGAATACTAAAACAGAAGTTTTCTGTGCTAAATAAAGCATGAACAATTATGTCCATCCCTTCAAATACAGATTCAGATACATGTTAAAGCAAAGTGGAATGTTCTAGATAGATCCAGATAGCTATTTATTGCACAGTGTTCTTCAATGAAGTTCAGCTATGATGGAGTTGGCAGAAATAATGAGCACTACTAGCTCATATCTTATGTAAAAAGTAAATGGTTTAAAAGATATGCCAGTCTGAGGGTGTAACACATGCTTCATCTTATACAGTGTATATGCTAAGCTGATGTTAGTGTCAAACTCAGTGGAGGCTAACGGGACAACTCAACTGTGTGTTTTAACATTTTTCTGTCACATTTCTGTCATTCTACAACAATATAACTGTTAGGGGTGTCTTTATTAGAATTAAAATGTCTTTATTAGAGAGTTTATATTACAGAAATGTGACCAAGGTAAAAAGTTGACCGTGTGGCTACAATGCCTGTTTGAGGGTTAATGTCATAGTACATCTGCTGCTGCGCTTTATGAATCTGGCCCAAAATCTTCTATTAAAAAAAATATTTTTTATTTACGATAATAGGCCTTAGCTAAACTGCCAAATGCAGTCTTAAGCCCATCCAACACACTTGCTACACATCTAGATACATTTAGCCAAATACATTAAAAATACTGGAAAACTCTTAGCGTGATGTTAGCCAGTGTGGGGTTCTGTTAGCTGATGTAACAGGATTAGCCTTCTTTTCCAAGCACATTCAGATGTCCAGTGGCTTTGCAGTTCCAGCATTTTAAAAAGTTGTCACACAACGGTGATGGGAGTGGTCCTAGCTAGTGGTTGGGTACCATCTCTAGCCACACTGTAAAATCACAGAGTCAATTGAAGTATTTGTGTACCATTCTGTGCAGTCCAGACTTTTCATATTTTTCCTCCATGCCATGGCAGCTCCAGCGCTGATAAAATAAAATGCAGACAGTTGTATTTTTTCCCTTCAGTTTTCTGCCTCTTTCTTCCCTCACACAGAGCTGGAGTTTATCAGTGTTAGCAGTACATAGGCCAGGCTGGCGAGGCGAAGCAGGGGTGTGTATGCGTTTGTATGAAAATCTTCACTGAGGGGCCGATATGGGCTTAGTGACAGAGTTCTCGTCTCCAAATGGATTCTGTTCGGAAAGATTATGCTGATATTTCAGCTCCTATCATCAGGCAATTTCCTGCCCTGTAACTGCAATGTCCAGATTGACTAAAAGAGGATATCAGCAGCCAGCAGGTAGGTCTAAAAGACCTGACCCTCCCCAAAATTTCCACTGAGGGTTCAACTAACCCAGATGGCCCAGGAGCTGAGCTGGCTGTGTGTAATACCCTGGAGGAACTGGCAGTGCCTGCAGAGAAGCATCCTGGACTGTGAACTGAGGGCATCTCTGACATAAGAGGAGAGATAAAAGCAAAAGAAAAGAGACTGGCTTTATTTAGACCTACAGCTCAGATCAGATTTTTTAGCCAATCCAATTGTGTAGGACTGATTTTTTGCAGTCTGAACGGTTAAAAACCACAGGAACTCTTGAATTTGTTCAGTTTTAGCAGTAACATCAGATTTCTTATGTTTTTTGTTTTGTTTTGTTTTTTTTTCGCTGCTTGGATTACACTAACTAGACACACCCAGACTTGGTTACTGCCAACCCTGTTGAATCTAATCAGCCCATTTTCCAGAAGAAGTTGAGATATATGAGACTGGAAAGGGTCAGACTTCAGCAAAACACATTTAGAGCCATTATCACCAAATGGGGAAAACATGGAAAAGTGTGGCCTAGTAATTCTTCCAAGAGTGACAACTTAATAGGAAGTCACAAAAGAGCCCACATGACCATCTCACGGCCATTGCTTGCCTCACTTGCCACATCCAGCATAAAGCTAGCACAGCATTACTCAATAAGAACATCACACCAACAGTCAAACATGGTGGTGGTAGTGTGATATGGTGGGGATGACGCAATTAAGACGCATTTAAACCATATACAAATCCAATCACTCAAACCACTTCAGGATGTGGTCTGAGACACATTTGAGCCACGTTACAGCAGTGTAAACTGCTGTGTCTTGGAGAGTTTACACTCCCAGTAATCCCTCCCAGTACAACCCAAACACCACACAACGAGCGAATTTGCGTATTCTGTACAACACAGCAATCCGTTTTCTAACCGGAGACACATTTGAATGCCCAGTGTAAACGCATGTGGTCAAACTCTTATCAGGATACAATCCAGATACTAGTCACATGAAGTGAGTAGGTGTAAACAAGGTCTTTGAGGCTTGAGTAACAGAACCATGCATTCTGCTCACTACCAGAAAATCCTGCAGGAGAATGTTCACTCATCAGTCTGTGATCTGAATCCCAAGCGCTGATGGGTTGTGCAGCAACACAACTACCTGAAGCACAAAAGCATGTCCACTTTGGAATGGCTGAAAGAAACACAAATTGAAGGTTTTGGAGCACCCTGACTTGAACCGCATTGAGATGCTGGGGCAGGGCCGTAAATGGACAGTTCATGCTCAGAAGCCTTACAGTGTGGTTGAATGAGAGCAATTCTGCAAAGTATGGAAGTGTGGAAGAGCCATAATTCCCCCACAGTAATGTGAAAGATTGGGCTCCAGTTCTAGGAAGCAATGGGTTCACACTGTTACTACTAAAGGTGGCACACACAGTTACTAAGTTTAAGAGGGCAGTCGTGTTCTCGTCTAAATGTTTGTTTTCTCATGTCCTCTTTGGTCTTATATTGGATCTAAATGATTCCAAAGAACCATCAGTCCAGAGAGAAAGAAGCGCATAGAGAAAGACAGTGGGTAACACCCACCTCGCTGTTCACTTTACAACAGTCATTACTGCAGCTTTTTTTTGTTAGTATATATATATATATATATATATCCTTTTGTAAATAAAAAAGTCTTTCTTTTAAGTATTGCTATTTTTATTTAATACTGTTGCCACTTATTTTGTAATTATTGTTACTTTTATTGTTCTGTAATTGTGTTGCTATTATTGTTGTTTTGGCAAACGCTTTGGCAATATTGCCCTTAAAGTCATGCCAATAAAACTTCTTTAAATCTTGAATCTTGATACTTGAAAGAGAGACAGAAAGACAGAGAGAGAGAGAGAGAGAGAGAGAGAGAGAGAGAGAGACATTTACCAAAGAACCATCTGTCCAGAGACAGAGACAGACAGAGAAAGAGAGAGAGACAGAGACAGAGAGACAGTGAGACAGTGAAACATTAACTAAGTAACCATCTGTCCAGAGAGAAAGAGATGGACAAAGAAATAGAGAGAAAGAGTGAGAGACATTTACCAAAGAGCCATCTGTCCAGAGAGAGAGGGACAGAGAGACAGAGTGAGTAAGAGTCCAGACCAGAGAGAAGGAGAGACTGAATATACTAATTACTTGTAATGACTGTTGGCTGCATAGTAGCTCTGGCCCTGTTATCAATTTTCAGTGGAGACGCACTTAGCCTTGTGTGCGTGTGTGTCTGTTTGTCTCCGCTCAGAAAAATGCACTCAGCCGTACATACACCTGTGTGTGTGTGTGTGTGTGTGTGTGTGTGCTTGTGTTTGTGCATTACACAGTAGCATCTGAAGCATAATGCGAGGATGCGAGATCGGCGTAATTACGTAAACAAAACCGAACAAGTAGACGATTGTTTGGCCCACTGATCTCACTGTAGCTCTCTGCTGCAGAGATAAGAACAGCACAGTGAGTTCACTGCCAGCTCCAGACACGCCAACATCGCTTCACTGATACCACCGTCTATTTCACTGTCATAACAGCATAGCAGCTCCAAATGCACTCTGCACCTCTACTCTCTCTCTCTCTCTCTCTCTCTCTCTCTCTCTCTCTCTCTCTCTCTACCATCTCTCTCTCTCTGTCTCTCTCACGCTCTCTCTTTCTCTTGTCTGTTTCAGAGCCGCTTTATTGGCAGTGACAAATATCACTTGCATAGCCAAAACAATGGCTTCGGATTTCTCTCCCTGCCTCTCTCTCAGCCTATTCTGTCATGACATTGGAGCGCATTCAAAACACATCCTGTGAATATTTGTCTCAGTTCAGCTGGAAAAAGGGCAGGCGTGATGGAGCGGCATTTTGCATTAGTCAAATTCACTCCGGGCCTCAGCACAGCAAAGTGATTTTCGGCTGCTTTTTAATTGGGGCCTTGTGAGGATGCATCCCTTTCTGTGGGTTTATATTTTTAATATTTTTTTTTTCAGTCACGATATTGCTGGATGAATTTCTATCAAGATATCAATAAAGCGGTAATTATGCACATGTTGTGCACACTGTTGATTTGATGATTTCATTATCATTAACTCAAATCAAATCTAATCAAAGTTGGTCACACGCCCAGTTATACTTGCTGCCACTAGCAGTGTAATGCCTTGACGACTGTCTGATCATAAAAGACGTACAGATAAAAGACGATGTAAGACGAAGTAAGAAAAAATAAAAATAAATAAATAAATATATATATATAAATAAATAAATAAATATATATATATATATATATATATATATATATATATATATATATATATATATATATATATATATAGGCTCCTGTGAGCTGTTGCAGTAACAGAAACCAGCCAATCAGTGCAGAGCGCAGAAGGCCACCGCATTTGTGGCCCAACCAAAGTCAAGTCAAATCTTGTCTAGTCCATATAAAGTAATAGTGCCAGTAGAACAGTACCCTCTGAAGCATATAAACATGAACTTATTGGCACTATGCCTAATGCCAGACATGGGCTAGAGGGGTATAAAGCCCCCCAGCATTCAGCTGTTGAGCAGTGGAACTGTGCTATCTGTAATGATGGTGCTCCATAAAGTTTAGGGGTGTTTGTGGACACCCCTCCTAATGAATGCATTCAGGTACTTTAAGCTGCCCCTATTGCTGACACAGGCAAATACACACACACAGCTTGTCTAAAAAAAGTAAAGTTTTGAAAAGTACTGCCAATAGTATAAGACCCTCTGGAGCAGATATACATGAACCCACTGGCACTATGCCTAATGCCAGGCATGGGCGAGAGGGGTATAAAGCCCTCCAGCATTGAGCTGTGGAGCAGTGGAACTGTGCTCTCTGGAAGGATGGTGCGCTGTAAAGTTTAGGGGTGTTTGTGGACACCCCTCCTAATGAATACATTCAGTTACTTTAAGTTGCCTGCATTGCTGACACAGGCAACTGCACACACACACACACCTTCTAAAAAGGTAAAGTAAAGAAAAGAAAAGTATTGCCAATAGAATAGGACACTTTGAAGCAGAAAGACATGAACCTATTGGCACCATGCCTAATGCCATGCGTGGGCTAGAGATAATATATGTCATTTATCTAGGAAATCTGCATATTTCCATGTGGGTAGGATAATCCATTTTAGCCGTTGAGTTATGGATCTTTATACTATAATAGGCTTGTAAAAGAAAATAGAAAATGGGCCACTTTTAGCTCTAATGGAAGCAACAGTGAATGTAGCATAGTGCCTGTTTCCTCACTAAGTTTCAGTTATAAAACACAGTGCACACTCATGTATAATTTGGTGCACTTCAGCAACTGCAGCGTGAAACCGACCAGACCAAATGAACATGATATAGTGTCACAAAAACCCAAACACCAGCTGGTTTATTAGAAAAAGGCTGGTGTCCGAAAAAAGTGTAAGCAGGTAAGTCAGCTTGATTTTAACATGCACACTCATTTAGACAATCTTTCTCAGCAGTCGCCCAGTTCACCTACATGGTAGACCCAGCCATACCTTTAATGCCAACTCATTAATCATTGGCCAGTTTCTTACTTCAGGATCGCTGTTGCCCTGACATTACCTAGGTGGTGGACCACTTTCCGATAAACATGCCAGTGGACGGGAGCTCCTTGTGAATAATAAAATATGTTCAAAATATCAGGCCCTCTCTGGTCTGTCAAGGACAGACTGGACATTGGCAAGTTGAGAATTTTTTATTTTAATCTGCTGACAGATAAGTTTTGGTACACTCAGTATGCTGCTGTCTTTCTGTCTGCTACCAGGTTTATTATTTACTGCTGTATCAAAGCGGCTTGTTTTCTTGTTGGATACACTATGTTTTTACTCAAGTGAGCTGAGCATACAGGCTCTTACAGAGACCTATCATGTTACATTGCCATAGTTGCAGAGTAAGCTCCTTATTCTATCTCTACATTTCTGTTTTTGTTGTATTTTGTATTTATTATTTCTCACATGGCATCAAGTAAGGTAGTTCACACCTTGTGTGATGACAAAAAAGATATTTAGTTCTATCAATGAACATTTTGCAGGTTCTTGGACTGTCAGGAAATGGACCTTTAATTTTGAGCTTTGAGTTGTTTTTATAGTGTTTCTCAGAAATGCATAGAAGAATGGTGGTGGTGACTGTGGGGGGTGCAGGGGTGTCAAGGAAGAAAACAGTGAGACAGACATTATAAAGAAAAAACATCAAAAGACACATGATAAAAGATTAATAGTAAATCTAAATGATGAAAAGAATTAAAAAAGCATGCTGAAGCTTTACGCAGACAGACAAAACGGCTGACAGGTGCTTGGCAAAAAGATAAACAATGAATGAGAAGCAAATTTCCCCTGCAGTGTCTGCAGCGCTCCCAAGGTGTTTTATTATAAACAACAAAGAAGTGCGTTAGGTTAATGATTTTTAAGTGAGAGTTTTCCTATTTGCTGTAATTGAGCCGGCTGTGCAAAGAATGGCTGTACTTTCAGAGCAAGCATTTTCACTATTCCTGCGTTGAAAGTAAGGCATATTTCAAGCAAGTCCAATACTTTTGGTTTGTCTGGTTGCCTGTAAAAAGCTCACAGTTGCTGTGAAGCATGTAGATCTGAGAGTTGGTGCCAAATTTCATCAAGTGAAATGTAGCTCCAAACTGCACAGATGAGAATCAGTATGAGTTAGCAAATAGGCAATTATACCAACCCACTGATAATGTCTCAAACCAGCAATGTTTCTATGGTGTTATTGCAGCCCTTGTTTTTGTGGTTGTTTTTTGTGTCTTATCCCGAAACCACTGCAGATGAACAATGGGCTTATCTTTATGATGCTTGTACCATTCTAATAAAGATCATTTTGAGGATTGTATACTTTTCCAGTTGACCATATGCTGCCCATTGAGCTTTGAGAGCTCTAGGATTCTCAGGAGGTGGACAGGATGCGGTTTTAAAATGAAATAAACCAATCATGCCACATCTTTTACTAAACCCCACCCACAAATGCCCATTTGTCAAATGTAGCAAAAGACCACACAGAGTTAAGTTGAAAATTAAATTTTTTTTTTAATGATGTTTAATGATTAATTTGATTAATGGCAAGTTTGGTAATAATTACATTTTTCCCTCTGTCTTTAACCCATCTGTGCAGTGAACACAAGTGAGCATACACAGAAACACACAGTGATACAGTGAGTGCATGTGCCTGGAGCAATGGACAGCCATCGCAGTGGCACCTGGGGACCAGAGAGGGTTAAGGGCCTAGCTCGAGGGCCCAAAAGTGGCAGCCTGGCAGCTCTAACCACTGAGCCACCACTGCCCCATAATAACATTACTCCTCCACCCATTCATTCATCTTTTTTATGGTTCACAGAGTTTACAGTGGGTCTGGAGCCCACCCGGAATCATTGGGCACAAGGCAGGAATTCTCCCTGGAACAGGCTCCACTCAATCGTAGTGTACCACACATACGCAGAAACTAACACCTAGCGTCAGTCTTAGCATAGCTAATTTACCTACCAGTTGTGTTGTTGAGAGGGGAAACAGAGTACCCAGAGGACATCCACAGGAGCAGGGAGAACACACCAAACCAAATATATTAGCTCAGCCCACTCTTGTACTCCCTGTAAACCTACGACTGCAAAGCCAGTCACAGCTCCAATGCCATTATTAAATTCGCTGATGACACGACAATCGTGGGCCTGCTCTCCAGTGATGATGAGGACGTTAGCTACCTGACACACTGGTGCCAGAAAAACAACCTTACTCTAAATATCAGCAAGACCAAGGAGCTAATAGTGGACTTTAGGAAGCAGGAGAGAGTTCACACCCCTGTCTCTATCAGTGGGACCACTGTGGAGAGGGTCAGCAGCTTCACGTTCCTTAGTGTTCACATGGATCTTACAAGGACAGAACTTACATGGACAGAACATACCATACAGGTGGTAAAGAAGGCACAACAGCACCTCTTCTACCTCAGATGGCTGATGAGGTTTGGTATAAATCCCTGCATGCTCAGGACTTTCTACACCTGCACTACGGAGAGTATTCTGACAGGCTCTATCACCATCTGGTATGGGAACTACACCACTTTTAAGCAGGAAGCTTTGGGGAGGGTGGCAGCCCAGCACATCTTCAGGGTTTAGCATCCCATCTTTCTGGATTTATACACCAGCTGCGGTCTGAGGAAGTCCAGGATGATTATTAAGAACTCCACCCCAACCCCACCCAAGCCACTGCCTGTTCTCACAGCTGCCCAGAGGCAGGAGGTACAGAGGCAATAGGACCAAAACCAGTCAGTTCCAATTAGGCTACTGAAAAGCCAGTAGGGCAGTGTATCAGTCCAATCCATCACAAAGCTCTCATCACACAAGATATCTCATCACACATCCACCGCATACAAACACACTCTGTGCCCTGCACTTACTGGAACTGTGACCAACAGCCCAGTCACACTGCACCCACCAAAGACCAAAGACACCAAAGCCCATTCACACTACACCTGCAATTACATCTTATCCAGGGTCTATGTGTAAATAGTAATGTAAAACATTTCACAGAATATATATTAAACCTGTGCAACAGTGCAGTAATGTATGTGTAGAGTGTGTGTGTGTATAGTGTGTGTATAGTGTAATTTACTGTGTATATATTCTGTATTTCTTATTTTTTATATATTTTGACTACTGTGAGGGACTGTCCAACAAGTCACTGAACCATCAACCCAAAGACCATGGAGCTGTAACATACACAATGCCTTCTGTACCACTGTGGCCCAAAGCTTTTTTGTTTTCTTGAGTACATTGACCCTGTCACTGGTTCATTGGTTGTCCTTTCATTGATCACGTTTGGTAGGTACTGACCACTGCATACCAGAAAAACCCCACAAAAACTTGGACATAAAATGGACAAACACTGACCCAGATGCTCTGCCCCATCATTTAACCATCACATTTTTTCCCTTGCTTTTAACACATTGACCTTAAGACCTGACTGTTCACT
The DNA here is from genome assembly GCF_030463535.1 of Salminus brasiliensis. NCBI lineage: Eukaryota > Metazoa > Chordata > Actinopteri > Characiformes > Bryconidae > Salminus > Salminus brasiliensis. The sequence goes on along the minus strand of NC_132893.1, from coordinate 21,853,656 downwards.
TGCTGCCTCATATATTCACCCCTTGACAGACACCACTGTAGATGAAAATAATTGATGTTTTTCACTTCACCTGTACTATTGTTATGGCTAATCGGTGTAAATGCTGGTAATTTGTCAACTGAAGGAAACTATAACTGATAAGGTGACTGAACATAACTAGACATGTTATTAGCAATATACACTAAATACTCCTTGAAGGTTCACTAATTCTACACACTCAGACACACAGCTTGGATAATACCCATAGAAAATCATTGCCAATAGAATGGGACACTTTTACAAGCTCAATACCCAGCATTGGTCTATGAAACAATGGAACTGACCTCGCTGTTCCTCAGTTAGTAGAGGCTGTCGCTCTGCTCCTTAGTTTCGAGAAATTAAATTGGAGTTATTTTAATCGCTTTATAGTCACATATAACTCATGTATGTTTAAGAGAACTGTATTATTTATCTGTGAAACATTTAAAGGATACACTGTTCAGCCATAACATTAATACCACCTCCTTATTCTACACTCACTGTCCATTAGATCAGCTCTACAGTTTACCATATAGAAGCACACTGTAGTTATATAATTACAGACAGTAGTCCATCTGTTCAATGGTGAGGACCCCAGAGGACCTGCGTTGGTATTGTAATTAAGCCTGATGAATATGATTATAAATACTGGATATGAATTAAAAGAAATAAGACATATCATTTAGTAATATCTGTATATTATTTAGTAGTTCTGAAAAACTAAAGCGCAGGTCTACATACAGTACATGCTCTTGGAGTTTAAGGGGTTAAATAATAAATAAATTAAATGAAATGTTAAATGAATAATAATGCAGTGTATTATTATTAGCACCTTTCAATGACTGCAAAACACTTTATTTAAAAAGGACCAAAAACAAGGAAGCTTTTATAAAGACGTAATTAAAGAAGACATTAAAAAACACTATGCAGTACAACGTATTAATGCTCATAAATATGTGTGTGTGTGTGTGTGTGTGTGTGTTTATCAGGCTCTGCTCCTTACTGTCAAGAAATCAAATTGGAGTTTAGCATTATTTTAATCCCATTGCAGTCAAGTATTACTCATAAATTTTAAAGAGAATTATATTATTTATGCATGATGCATTTTAAACATACACAGATCAGCCATAACATTAATACCACCTCCATATTCTACACTCACTGTCCATTACATTAGTTCCACTTATAGCATACCATATAGGAGCACACTGTAGTTCCATTATTACAGACTGTAGACCATCTGTTTCTCTGCATACTTTCAATGGTCAGCACCCCACAGGACAGCCACAGAGCAGGTATTATTTGGGTGGTGGGTCAATGTCAGTGGTAAGTGGGGCTGATACAATGGACAATGAGTGTAAAAACAAGGAGGTGGTATTAATGTTATGGCTGAACTGTGTAGATGTTTTTTTTTCTCATACTTTTTCAATGTCTCTACCAAAATCAACCAACATTTGTTCCCCATCTGCTGCAGTAACTGTCTCTACGTTTTGGAGAAGGCAGTCCACTTTGTTTTGGAACCTTGTTGTGATGATTCAATTGCACTCAGCCATGACAGCATTAGTGAGGTACTGGTACTGATGAATAGTCTAGTGCTGGGGGTGTTTTATACCCCTCCAGCTGATTAGGCATTAGTCATGATGACCTTACACTTTCTACTGGGGTTTGGAACCTTGCTGTGAAGAGTTGATTACATCCAGCCATGAGAGCATTAGCGAGGTTAGATACTCATGACATTGGACATAGTGACCTGGCGCTCGTGTGCAGCCTCTTCTATTGGTATTGCTTTTTGATGGAGATGATGCAAGCTCTGTGTGTATGGCAACAGGTTCATGCTAATCCACCTCAATTCACCAAGAAGGGCTGTCCGCAAACTTTTTGACATCTAGTGTAGATCATCCATGCCTGTCTTTGTGCTTAATGCAACAGCTGACTGCTCAACTTTGACTGTGAATATATTTACAGTCAAAGTTGAGCAGTCAGTTGCCTCATTAGGCAGAGGTGGGATGGTTGTTGATCTCAGGAGAACACAAGGTGACAACCTTCCAGGGGTCTGCTGTAGAAATCGTCAAGAGCACATATTCAGACTGCTGAGAACCTCAACCCTAAATCCACAGCCAAGACAGCCCAGAGGGACTGTGGAGAGCAATCTAAGCAGCTGCATCACTACCTGGGTTGAGAATTGCAACGTCTCTGGCTGCAGCACCCTATAGGGAATAGTGAGGACAGCTCAGAGTCTCTCTTCCTTCCATCTATGCCATTTAAACCACATACTGCATCCGAAAAGCCACCAGCATAAAGGATGACCCCACCAATCCCTTACACAGACGTCACTTTTCGATGATGCTGCCTGACAGAAGGTTGCTGAGCATCCGGACCACAGCTTTCTCCCCCAGGTCATTAGACTTCTCAACACACAGAAATTGACCTGAACTGCCCACACACACACTCAGACACAGATGAACTAAACACAGATGAACTAAACTGACTCTCCCACACACTCCCACACTTACACATACCTCAACTTGATGCACTCCCACTGTACCTCTATGCACACTTCCTCAGATGTTTGCTGCTAAATATTGTATTAACTTCTACAGCAGTAGCTGCTCTATTTATATATGCTATAAGGTGACTGTGAAATACTGACATGTCAGGATGAATATCTCTGCACCTCCGTCCTCACCACACATTCAGTACTGAGTGCAGTCCCACCCCATCAAACTGACCTGTTCGTGCCTACTTTACACGTTTATGCGCCTTTTATAGTTATTGTCTTGCTCTGTGGCAGTACATTTGCACTGTATGTGGTCTTGTGGAGTGCTGTATTGCTTCATGTTGCACCATGACCCTGGAGGAACATAATCTCAGCAATAGGAAATGGAGCAACATAATCTGTCTTTGAACCTAACTAACCGACCGTTGAAAACTGACCATCAACATGGAAATCAGGATATTGCAGATCTGGCTCAGGATCAGCATGCTCGCTGTCATTCTCTCGCTACGTCTGTCGTACTTGTGCTCTTTCTCTCTCACTTTCTCGCTCTGTTATCCTCATCAGAACTGAAATGCATTTTTTGTAATAAAGCATGTTCACTACAGCCTTTTAAATGGCATAATACAAAAATAAACTGCATAAAGACTGTAAGATAATAAGTGTCCAGTGTACTGTATGAAATGATGCAACATTTTAGATACTGATTAAATTTTTATTACATATATTATAACTACACATGCAAGATAGAAAGCATTATACATTCTCTGTGTTTACTGTAAGTGTATTCATGCAGTACATGTTCATTACATTACATTACATATGTGTAGAAAGGGATGTCATAAAAGTTCCTGTAGGTAGAATGTGTAGGTGTCACTACTATCAATACTTTTGTCCATATATATATTTGCTATACACCTACACATTTCATCTACCAAAGGTTTTCTGACATCTCATTCTAAATCCATAGGCATTAATATGGAGTTGGTCCCCCTTTGCAGCTCTAACAGCAGGTTTAAAACTCTGCAGTCACTGAGGCAGCAGAGCATTGGCAACTATGCACCTCAGCTCTCAGTAACCCCGCTCTGTAACTTTACGTGGTCTGACACTTTACGGCTGAGTTTTGTGGTTCCTAAACGCTTCCACTCACAGTTGATGGAGGAATACATTAGAGGAACACATTTGTTGTGGTGGTGGCATGCTATTACAACACCACGCTGGAATTCAGCCAGCTCTTTAGAGTTTCTTTCACTAATGTTCGTAGAGGCAGACTGCATGGCTAGGTGCTTGATTGTATACACCTGTGACAAGGAGACTGAATGAAACACCTGAATGCAGTGATTCAAAAGTGTCTCAATACTTTTGTCCATATAGTGTATATAACGTTGTTCCGCAAAAGCCTTGTATCCCCACATTTTGCCATGACATTGAATCATTCATGATGAACGGACCAATAGAAATGCTCTAAAATGGCTTGGAGTAAAAGCCTTTTACATTGGACGGATGGACAGACAGACAGACGGATGGATAGATGGATGGACAGACGGACGGACGGGCGGACGGACGGACGGACGGACGGATAGATAGACAGACATGCAGATAGATAGATGGATAGATAGATAGATAGATAGATAGACAGACAGATCGTTAGATAGATAGATAGATAGATAGATAGATATATAGATAGATATACAGAAAGATAGACAGATAGATAGATAGATAGATACATAGATAGAGTATCAGGGATGGTGGTGCTTTAGGGTTGGATGTCTGTTACCATACCTTATATGTGGAGAGTTTAGGACATACATTCCGATATTAAACAACAGAAAAATGATTATGCAGTTCCTCCACTGCTGAGAAGTTTCACAAAACGAACAGCGGTTTCTGACAGCTGTGCTCGCTGTTTTAGAGCGCTGACCTTTCAAGAACTGTTCTAAATGAATGGAGAAAAACTCCCGAAGAGGAGCACAGCTACTGTGTGACAAGTTTACAGGCACAGCTCCTGAGGGAAGTCTAACCCATTAACACCGTACACAGCTCCACTCCTGCTGTCTCTTATTCTGGATCTTTCTACACGTCAGCCCATTTGCCCGTGCGCAGAGGAGGGAGACGGGGGCCGACGGGGAAAGCACAGTAAAAGACATGCGATCCAATGGAAACAACAGTTTGCGCTGGCGTAATGACGAAGTGACAGCGACTAAACAGCCATTTATGCGGAGTCTTCAAATCAAATGAAATCGCACCTTCTAACTCGCTTTGCAGTCTCCAGAGATGCTGGTGCTATAATGGGGTAGGGAAATGAATGCATTACAATGAAGTGCAATGTGCGTGTGTGTGCATTGAAGAGTAGGGTAATTACGATGACTGCTTTATCTAGCATTGCCACACTTTAGTTTTCATGGCACTGCTATGAAGAGTGCAGTCTGAGGCGTGGGTGTACGTATGTGTGTGTGTGAGAGTGTTTGTGAGAGAGACAGAGAGTTTGACAGGCAGCAGTCCTCCAGAGCAGTAGAATAGAGAGATTAAAAATGGAGGCGGTAATGAATATGTCACTGCATCCATCCATTCTTGCAGTGGCCCGTGGCTGCAGGTGCAGGATCAGTCTGAAGGAGCAGCCGGACGTCTCGCAGCCAGACAGCTCACTCCTCACTGCCCGCTGGAGGCCACAGCAGCAGGAATGCCATGCACACACCTAGGAGGATTTATGAGAGTCTACCCACTCTAAACCCCTACCCCACCCCCCATCTCTTTACTCTCACTTATGCAACCACACCGGCGGCAGTAAGCCGAGACTGTTACTCTGAATGTTTAGACAGCTCCCTGTTCCTCTAGATTAGTGCTGTGTGTGTTTGTGTGTGTGTGTATGTGGCTGTATTTGAATCTGTCTAAAAAAGAAAATCAATAGTTTGGTGGGAAAAAAGCCCCACAATTTTTTCTGTTTGCTTCTGTGGATTTGCACTGTAGCTAAGAAGCTAACATAGCTAACAAGAACAATGCTATATATACACTATATGTCTAAATATCTGTGGACACCCCTTCTAATGAATGCATTCAGCTACTTTAAGTTGCACCTATTGCTGACACAGATGTGCAAATGCACACACACAGCTTGTCTAGTCCATATAGAGAAGTATTGCCAATAGAATAGGACTCTCTGAAGCAAATAAACCATAGATCCTAATGCCAGGCTTGGGCTAGAGGGGTGTAAAGCCCTTCAGCAGCGAACAGTGGAGCAGTGAAACTGTTTTCTCTGGAATGATGATTGGTGCTCCATCTAATACTTTTGTGATGAGTTGGGAAGTTGGGAAAGAGGTAGGGTGGTGATCATTCAACATCCTGACCTCACCAGTGCTCTTGCTGGATGTAATCAAATCTTTACAGCAATGCTCCAAAATCCTGCAGAAAGCCTTCTTCCCTGGACAGAAGAGACAGTTACTCCAACAAAAGCAGGATAAACTTTGTAAAATTCCTTCGATTTTCACAGAAACAGTGAATGAGCAGGTGTCTCAATACTTCTGTCCATATATAAGGATGATTTTCCATCTTTAACTGTTTCAAAATAATAAAAAAGATGGTCAGTGTTCAGTTACCCCTTCAAATCTTTCACTTTCGGGAGGCTTTTTTGTCCATTCTTCCTCGCAAAAGGCTTCATGTTCTGTGAGATTCTTAAGCCATCCTGAAAGCACTGCTCTTTTGAAGTCCATCCTCAGCATCTCAGTGATGTTAAGGTCAGGAGATTGTGAGGGTCATGGCAAAACCTTCAGTTAGTGCCTCTTGTGGATTCTGAGATGTGTTTACGATCATTATACTGCAGTAGAATTCATCCTTTTTTTTTTTTTTTACAGCCGGTGCGTGATGTTTGGTTCTAGAATATGCTGAGAACTAAACCCATTCTTCCCTCTATCAGTAAAATGTTCCCTGTCCCACAAGCCCAAAGCATGATCAGCCTATCCCCATGAGATTCTGCACCTTTTTTTCTTGAAACGTCCACAGGAATACAGGTTTCTAAAATGCATCAGCCTTGTTTAGATGGTAACTTAGTAGTGATGGACACAGGAAAGATTGCTTAGCCTTTCAAGCAACATTACGGGGAGTTCTCTTTGGACGCTTTCTTGGTCTTCTAGACCTCAGCTTGACCTCCGCTGTTACTGTTAACTGCCATTTCCTAATTACATTGCGAACTGATGAAATCACTTTTCCATCTTCTTTAAGTCTTCCCCTGCTTTGTAGACATCAGTTATGTTCATTTTCTAGTGCTAGGCAGCTGCTTAGAGGAGTCCAAAGCTGCTGATTGTTGGAACAAGCTTTGGAGAGTCAGAGTATTCATAACCTGGCCTTTCCTAACAATGATCAGAGCTGTTGCACAAAAACCTCTTGATTGGTGAAGACGAATGCACACATCACAGCTTGTCTAGTCCCTGTAGAGAAGTATTGCCAATAGAATAGGACTCTCTGGAGCAGATCAACATGAACCTATTAGCACTATGTCTAATGCCAGGCGTGGGCTAGAGGGGTATGAAGCACCCCTAGCATTGAGCTGTGGAGCAGTGTTTTCTGGAATGATCATTGGTGCTCCATCTAATACTTTTTGGGATGAGTTGGAGAGTTGGGGATGTGATGGGGTGGTGATCATTCAACATTCTGAACTTACCAGGGCTTTTGTCGCTGAATAGAATGGAATCCTCACTGCAATGTAGAAAGCCTTCCCTGGAAAGCATTGACAGGTACTCCAACAAAAGCTATTGTCCAAAAACATAGTTTGTGTGCTTTGTGTGATCCAAGACCACAAAATATTTGTCATTCTCCTCAGGTTTTACCAGAGACTTCAATCCTTGCTTTTTGAAGGGGTAGACCATTGTTTGTTTTTTTCCCCACAGTAAAACGGCTCTCAGTTTTGGGTTTATATTGCACTATCATGCAATGAAAGCTTCCAACCACCAATTGCCTAATCATTACACTCTTGCTTCAGAACCATGCTGAGTTAATAACCTCCAATAGAACTGCTCTGGTGTTTTTGTGAAGCTGTTATCTCTAAAATAAAAAAAGTAGATACATTTTATAGACAAAAGTATTGGGACATACTAATCTTTACAACTAAAGGGTCCTTTTGCTGCCCTTTTTGAGGTATCAGCTGAAACCCTTCATTTGTCCTCTTCTGAGGCGAACTTCATAGCTTATGTGACGCTGGCGGCCTGGAGGCTGATTTTGAATAACTGGGAAAATCTAAATCCTCCCTCCTTCACACACTGGATGAGATATGTTTTATCCTTACTGGAACGCATGAAGCATCTCATCGAGGAACTCTTGGCACTTGTAGGACTTGGCAACCTTTTTTTCCCTTATCTTGACTTGACCCAGCTGGACTGAATGTTGTTCTACCTCTGCTATATTTACTCCTGCTATCTCCTCCAGGTTTTTATCATTATTATTATTATAGTGCTTTTTATAATGCTGAGCTTGTCCTGAACTGTTAGTTTGATGTATGAGGGTTAATGGATTCATTTTCCCAAATACTTTCTATAGTTTTGCACTTTGTTTGTTGCTGTGAGCAGGTTACTGTCGTTTTTTCAATGGCCATGCTACCTTTTTCTTTTCTTTGTATCATTGAATTTCTAGTATTGTGATGTTGGAGGATGACTAGTACAGTGATGTCACTAAATGTCTATTATTATGATGTCACTGAAGGACTAGTATTGTAAAGTCACTAAAACACTAGAATTGTGATCAGTCAGTCATTTTCTAGCATTGTGATGTCACTGCACTGAATTTCTAATACTTTGATGCCACTGGATGACTAGTACTGTGATGTCACTGAATTTGTAATACTGTGATGTCACTGAATTTGTAGTATTGTGATGTCACTGAATGTTAAGTATTGATGTTTGTGCTGATTTCAGAACCTCCACCCAAATGAAAACTAACATTGCCATGTCCATGATGGTTGTATGTAAACTATTTCTTCAAATTTCTTCATTTTCTGTTGGATATGTCTTGCCATTTGGCTTATTTTTCTTTTGTATTAAGACTTTATATACAAAACATTGAGAGAGAAAAAAATATTGGGACACACTTCTTAATCATTGAATTCAAGTGTCATATACAGTCCCATTGCCGCAGGTGTATAAAAGCAAGCACTTCGCCATGCGGTAAAAGAATGGGTGGTTCTAAAGAGCTCACTAAACTCCAGCATGGTACTGAAATAGGATGCCATTGTTACAACAAGTCAGTTTCCACTTTTTCCCACCTAGGCTCAATAACTTTCCAAGTTCCAAACCTGCTATTAAGCTGCAAAGAGCTCTATTTAGAATGGTTTGTTCTAAAAAACCCTGTAGATGTAATGTGTAGGTGTCCCATTACTTCTGTCCATATAGTGTAGGTCTAAACAGCTACAGCTGAAAAGTAGTAGCAGTCGTCTTGAGGCCTCACATTAGGCAAGAAAGGAAGCAAGACAGCGTAAGTGGAAAGATACAGAGATTGCTATCGTTGTTTATCTTCTGCGAGTCTTCAAGGACACATGGTTCATCGGCGTGCCAAGGAATACACAGATCTGTGTTTAGGTGAGCTCTGAGAGCCTGGTACGCTCCCTCCCTCTGAGACAGGGGGAGACAGACACCTCCCTCAACTCCTTCTGTGCCAACAATGCACCAGCAGCCTTAACCACCGCCTTGGCCCTTCACACTGTAAGCTGTGAACTCCATTAAGATCAATACGCTCAAGTAGCTAGCAGATGAATCACTGCCCGTTCTGAGTGAGCCTGGTGCACTTTGCACCACCACGCGCACACACAGAGGGAGCCTCCTCCTCACCTCTCTTCAGGCTTCCACTAAAGATGGATGAGACCAAATGAGCACAACACCCTGAGCTTTCTTTAAACAGCAGCCCTGCCGTTCCATGCCACGGCGCAAATCAAAAGTTCTCCTTGAGCATAGTTCAGATGCATTATTCAACATCATCATCTGCAGGGGAAAGTAAACCCACTTGCTTCAGCAGGGTGGCTGATACAGTGAGGGAGCTTCCTAACAAGAGCACTCAGAGGAAGAGACAGTGAAGATACTAACAAGTCATCATTAGCACGGTGCTAGACTAGGCTAGGCTGGAATACATGTAAAGAGTGAACACTGGCACACTGTACTTATAAAACCATACTGGGTTTGCAATAAAAAAAGCTGACACAGCCAATTCAATTGAACAGATTTTATAAAAAAAAGGATGTCACTAAATGACTAGCGTTGCAATGTCACTGAATAACTGTATAGTTTATTAAAAGAGCAGCTATCAGAATAATAAAAATAAATGTAATACTGAATTTCTTTCACAGGCAGCCCCCATACAGCTCCACTAAAAAACCCCTGATAGTTAAAGCTGACAAAGCCAATTAAATTAAATTTAAAAAGTATAGCTCCATTTCCAAAATATCTTAGACTGAGCTTTGTTCAATGCACTGTACAATCTGCTATGCAATGTCACTGAATATCTAGTATTATGATGTCACTGACTTTCTAGTTATGTGATGTCACTGGATGACTTGTACTGTCACTGGATTACTAGTATGGTGATGTCACCGAATGACGAGTACTGCGATGTTACTGAATGTCCCCCACCCACCCCATGCCTCAGAGAATCCAAATATAATCTGTGTGCTCTACAGTTTAATGCAACAACAGCAGGATAATAACTACAAAAATGTATATTTAAATATATTTTATTATTAAAAATATAATCTCATAGGCATAATATAAAAAATAGGCAAATATAAATAAATTCACCTGCATTGTTATGTCACTGAATGTCTAGGATTACGATGTAACTGAATGTTATAATGTATAATTCCTCTTATGGGCATCCAGACAACCATCCAGACAATTCATCAACCCCTCAATAAATAGTTTTGATACACCACATTTATATTATATTACATGATAGCTATCGATTCTTTTTGTAACACCCCCCCAACTAGCATGTTCATGTAAAGACTTTAATTATATTTAGATTAAGAGTTGCTGTGAGTGATGGTCAGCCTTGTTATGTGTTTCATATAGACTTTGAGTCCACAAAGAAAATAAGTACAAAGCCAGAACAGATCTCTCTGTGTTCGTTAGCAGTAGCTATAGTAGCTTGTAAGGAAATACACATGTAGTGAGATAAACTACTCTTAACTTCATTATTACTCCACTAATTCTAACCCATTTTTTTTACCCTGTGTGGTGTTCAACCCAACAAGGACTGTCAAACAAACACTTTGTATGTGAGCACAAATAAGCTACCAACTGTAGTCAACCATAATCACTCACTCAATACCTAACAATAAATGTGTATACATGTCTATTAGAAGTATAGTATGTGTATATGTTTCACCCTATTGTCATGCTGGCTAGGCGTGGCAGTAAACCAGAAACATTTTCAGGGATGGAATAATGCAAGACTTATAAAAAAAGGGTAGGGAAATCACAAAATAGGGAATATTAACAAGATAAGATAACACAAGGATACACCAATCTACTGGACAGAACAATAATCCAACTAGAAGGTGAAACTGAAACAGGGCTGAGCAGAACAACAAACCAGGGAACGGGGAGGAATTTTTGGTACAGGGAACTAGGAATTTGGGACAGGGAGCTAGGAACTAAAGAGGGTAGGTAAAACCAAGGTAACTGCGCAGTGCTCAGAAGGGACAAGGGGATAAGGAGAACAAAAAAACACAAGCCGAACTTGGGTGAAAAAACAGGACAGGGCCGAAAGCAAATAAACATGAACCTATTGTGTGGGCTAGAGGGGTATAAAGCCCCCCAGCACTGAGCTGTGGAGCAGTGGAACCGTGTTCTCTGGAATTATGGTGCTCCATCCAAAACCATGACCTCACTAATGCTCTTGACAGCTACTCCAAAAAAAAGATGAAATGAACTCAGGATGAATTTCCATAAGTTTGGAAAAAATACAAGAAAAAACAATAACTTTCTTAAAAACATTAATGATAAACTTGATGTTATAAAAATCGGTTATTAATGCCAAAACATACAAAATGTAAATACAAGTATGGAGACTAGATCCAGTGGTAGAGCTCAGCCTCAGTGTGCTGTAGAATATAATCACAAAGAGCAGATTTTAATCTTTTGATAATTTCCTTATGGAGGGTTAAAAATATATTTATTCTACACCCCAGACCTCCACTGAAGGCCCTCTTCATCCCCTGCAAAATTCAACCTTTGATTCCTGTACAAGATAACTGACATGAGAAAGTTTAATTACTTCACTGCTTGGCAAGTAATACTATTAATGCAAAGCTGCTAACCTCTAGAGACAGGAAAGACATTAGTATCCTCCACACTGCATAAAATTCACTGATACCCAGTATAAAAAGTACATCTCCACCATTACAGCCGTGTGTCTAGTTATGAGGGCTATATATCACTCTGATAATCATACAAAAGACACAATGAGAAATGTATAAATACTGTATTTCCAGTTAAAGAGCTAAGTGGCCTCTATCACACAATTACACATACTAACACAATCAGAGGCACTCAGTAAGAGAGTGAAGGTGCGAGAGAGGGAGAAACTGAGAGCGCAGAGTCAGACGCTCTGATGACTTGGCATGTTTCTCACACAAGAGGATATGCGTTTGGTTCATGCCGAGAATGTGCACAACAAGAAGAATATCACACAAATTAGCGTAACTCTTCCACTCCCACTATTCGTCTTTTAGGCCACTACATTTACCTTATCCCAGCCGCATAGTTTATCCTGCTTTTGTGGGAGTAACTATCTCTACTTTCTAGTGAAGGCTCTCTACCAGATTTTGTAGCAATGCTGTGAGGATTTGATTGCATTCAGCAACAAGAATGTTAGTGAGGTCTGGATGTTGGATGATTAACACCCCACCTCATCCCCAACTCATCCCAAAAGCATTGGATGCAGCACCGTCATTCCAGAGAACACTATTCTATTGCCCCACAACTCCATGCTTGGGGGCTTAAAACCGCTCTTGCCCACAACCTGGCATAGGGCATGGTGGCAATGTGCTCACATTTATCACATTTATCACTCAAAATATAGTGTCTATAGTGTCTATTCTACTGGCAATAATTCTATACTTCTATACTAGACAAGCTGTGTGTGCATCTGCACATCTGTGTCAGCAATGGATGTAACCTAAAGTAACTGAGAGCATTTGTTTGAAGAGGTGTCCACAAACCTTCGGATATATATAGCGTACGTCCACTTAAAATCCTAATTCAGTGATGCTGAAAGTTCCAAAATGTCTTCCAACTTGCCAAGGTCAAGACCTCTTAAATTCCTGTGAGTGATCATGATTGACTACAGCCGGAAGCTTCTGTTTGCCCACATAATAAGGGTTTGTTTGGACTGACCAACACACAGTGCAATGGGAAAGTTGATGCAGCTCTTTGCTGATCACCCAAGGTCGCGGTTGGTCTAGAGCCTACCTGGAATCATTGGCTGCAAGGTAGGAGTACTTCCAGGTCAGGACACCAGCCCATTGCAGACTCACGTGTGTGAAAATTGTGTGTAAGGTATTGAATGGAGCTCCAACACACAAGTGCGTTCCACTGCTCCACAGTCCAATGCTGGAAGTCTTTAAACTCCCCTAATTGATTCTTGGCACTGGGTATGAAGACCTTAGGCTTATGTGTGCCTGGTCCAGAGCTTCTCATTCTGTAGGAATTTCCACCCTTGTAGTTATGCTACATTGCCAGTTAAAACCGATACACTTCGATATCAGACCAACACTTTGGAACTTGAACTCTACTGTGAAGTACACTGTAGAAACGTTAAGTGATTTGTAAATGTAGCCTAATGCTTCACATTACGGCACATTATGGGAATCACCACAGCATTCCACTGACACTGCACTGAAGCCACTGCATAAACATAAGATGTCGGTCATTATCCAGACAGTGAATGGAATCCTAAACAGTTCCCCTGCTTGACATAAAGTTCAGTGGTGTAAAAGCCATTAGCTCAAGTCCTGTGTAGTGTGCTCCATATCAAATAGGGCTAGAAATGCCATTTCAGATCCTGACTTACTGCTCACGTACAGAGGCAGAGCAAGTGCTCCGATTGTGGATTATGTACAGTGATAAATGGGGAAATAAAGTCCATGCTAGATGATGCATGGCCTTCATCCATCTCTGCTCCACTGCTTGAAGGATCTTCTCCGTCACATCGTTATCAGGCAAATTAATCCAACTAATTACTGATCAGATTATTCTCTCTCTCATTTGACAGCTCTATTTTCTCTCTGAGAGATCTACTTTCTTACACATAAAGATTCCTAAATGAGGCGTTGCTTGGACATTTGGTTTCTTTAATCGGTTTAGAACTTTTACATTTTCTTTCAAGTTCTTTTAACTTTAAAACGGTTGGGAAGACTTGATTTTGTGGTTCTTTATTTTGTAAATGTTTAACAGTCTCTTAACTGGGTATCAGTAATGCTTCATTAACAAAGCCTTGCACTAGCATCAATATATAGTAAATGTTCTGTTGATGCATTAAGTACATTTACTGTTGATCAAGTAGACTTAATATGTTACTTGTATGTGAACTTACATGTGAACTTATGTGATCTTAACCATTATCTGGAATCTCAAAATAAAGTGAAGAAGAGCTGAATTCAGTAGACTTCTTCAGTAAAAGTCTCTTTATGATCTACTAAATGTCCAGATGCTGCAACATCGCTGATATGTTGGTGATCTGTTTCTGAGAGTCTGATGAGTGTTTATTCCATCTAAAAAGGACCACTCCGAATAAATTGTCACCAAAAGGTTCTTTACACTCACACATTTTATTTAGAAACATGTTTTTGACAGAAATATCCACTGAAAGAGTCACCATCATGGAATAGTCTCAAACTGTGTGCATACATACTTAAATGTCAATCATCAGGCAGATAGATGTTACACATTTAGCTTCAAATGCTGTGTTGAAGCATATATATCCATCCATCCTTCCATCTTCCTATCCAGGTCTTCTTGGTCAGGGTCACGGTGGGTCCAGAGCCCACCCAGAATTGTTGGCTGCAAGGCAGGAATACTGCCGGGACAGGGTGCCAGTCCATTGCAGAATACCACACACATCCATTCACTCACACATTCATAGCTAGGGGTAATTCAAAGAGCAACTACCATGCATGATTTTGGGAGATGGGAGGAAATAAAGAGAAGAGAGAAATCCCAAGAGAAATCCCATATAACCACTGGCAGAATACACCAACTCCTAGCCCCTAGATCTGTGTAGCACACACACTACCTGCGACGGCAAGCTGCGAAATGTTACTAAATATCAGTTTTACAGTATTTTAAAGATTATTTAATGGGTCAAACCAATGAAAAAGCTCTAAACTGACTTGGCCTACAATCTTTTTACACTGACTTCCAAACTCAGAAGGTTTTCTCCTTCTCTCCTCCTCCTCTAAAGTCCTGCAGCGACAATACATTGGTATGCATGTAAGACTCTGCACTGAACCTGACTGGGAGAGGCATTTTTTGTGAGAAGCTATTGACTGCCAGTATCTGCCTGCTGTGCTCTATTCAATGTATGAATACAGATAAATACAGACTGAAACTGATCTCCGGTGTCCTGAGCTTCATTCAGAGGATAGAACACTAGCACAGTGGTCTGATCCCCATTAATTTATCATGACAATCACTAGTAAGGGGAATACATTTTTTTTTTCAATTCAATTGTCATGTGCTTTTGTCGCGACCCACACTTTGAACACGGCTCCTAAGAATACGTTATTTTTAGGAACGCAGACGCAAATCAGCTGTGAAATGGATGAAAACTGTTGTTCAAGCAAACATCAGCCAATTCAAGACAGGTTTTCTTACGACATCAACATTTGCACACCGACGGCACAGCAAAATACAGAAATAATGTTGATTCAGAGTGGATCTAACCAGAGGAGATGTATAGCTGCTGCTTTATCTCCTTACAAATAAAACAAGCACAGAGTCATTCTGCAAACTCCATTTATATGTAGATGCCATTCATGGGGTGTTCTCAGGCAGTGATTGAGCTTGTGTAGCATAATTTGTTTATCGAGCTCCTGAGACATCAATTTTGTGTAAATCATCTAAGATGACCATGTGCAGAAGAGCTTTTTGTGTGTGTGTGTGTGTGTGTGTGTGTGTGGTGGTGGGGGGGGGGGGGGGGTTGTATGAGATATCATGGTTATTATGATCATTACAGTGTCTGTCACTGCCACATTTTAGACTTTTTTTGTTGTACAGATCAGCATTGAAGAGCATAATCTGAGAGAAGCATTGTGTGTGTGTGTGTGTGTCTCTCTATCTGTATGTAGACCTACCAGTGTGCATGCAAGCAGGCTGTATGAATTTGTGTGCGTCCCACAGGCATCTACAGGAGGGGGGCCAAGCACCATCATTCCCTCTGATAGAGTGCGAAATGAACAGCCTGATGGCTTTGACTCGTCTCTCTCTTAATTCAGAGAGGAGAAATGAAACACGCTTGCTGTTATCCGCTTCCAGACCCATCGCTTACTCACGTGTGTGTGTGGAGTACACTGAGTCATACACCAGGGTAGTATGCCAGTACAATGTTCAAAACCAGTACAACGTTTGTTGTGTAACATTCCAGCAATGGAACAAACCCTTCATAGGAAAGTGGCAATGCTAATGACTGGAACCAAGTTCTGATGAAATATTGGGGAAAAAAGGAAAATAGGAATGATTACAAGGAGCGTCATTAACATGTTTCCTGAAACTTTTTCAGGAGAACATTCATTCACGCTACAAAGGTGGTCTACTGGATTCAGATCTGGTGATTAGGAAGGTCAATGAAGAGCGCTTGAGCCAGTTTGAGATGGCTTTTGCTTTGTGTGATGATGCCTCATCTTGCTTGAAGTAGCCATTAAAAGATAGATCCATAGTGACCATAATGGTCAGCCACAGTACGCAAAAAGGCTGGTATTTAAGCAATGGTTGATTGGTATTAACAGGCCCATCCTACCAGACTAGGTTATTCCTGTCCTCTACAGTCCAGTTTAAGTAAGTCAGTGCCCACTGCAACCTCGGCTTTCTGCTCTTGACTGCTTACCGAGTCTCTGCAGCCTTTCTGTCAGCTCCAACCATTGACCTCTCAACAACACACTGTTTCCGTCCACTGTGTAAATGTGTAAGCACATTTATCATGATTATTTATATATCATTATTTAAGCATCATGAGTTTACAAATGGATCACTGAAATCACATTCTGGGGTGGGGGAGTTCAATCACATTTTAAGCGTCTGTCGAAAAAATGAACAATGGTAATTATTACTGTTATGGATTCTGTTTTTCCATTCTGGTGTGTGTGTGCCATCAGTAGATGATTGACCATAGCTGGCAGTGGTTTAAACAGTCCTTTACATGTTCAGATGGAGCTGTAACAGAAATGTCTGAAACATCTATGGTCCCAATGCATTGCGAATAACCTTGATACAGTTCATGATCTTCCAAAGCCATACCACAGTGTAACCGCAAATATCTTTTCCACCTCTATGCCTGTTTTTCTGGAGATGGCCCCACTTTTTAGAAAATCAAGTCACACGCGAAGGAATGGCAGGCATTCTGTGTCAGGAAAACCAGACACAATTCTGTCTGACTAGTTGTGGACCACGGTGGCTCAGTGATTAGAGCACTATAAGTTAAGTAAGTTCAATACCTGGGACTGCTAAGCTTGCACTGTTTGGCTCTTAAGCAAGGTACTTAACTCTCCAGGGGTGCCATAGCATGACTTACGGTCTGAAAACAGAACTTGTGCCTGTCAATATGCTTTTTACATGGTAAAGTAAAATTGGACCTCTTCTGGTCACACCGTCCATGCATTTCAGCAAAATTCGGCCAAAGTGTATCCCAATTCTATCTGGATATGAGACATATGTTAATCCAAAGTGTAAACAGCAACACTAATAGCCTAGTCAACAATACAATATCAGCATCACAGAACATTTCAGTCAGCTAACACAAGACTTTAGAAGAAAATAGTAGTATTAGAAAATAGTCATGATAGTCTGAAAGATGACTGTAATTATCCAACAGTGCAAATGCTCCCACTAAGAGCAAATCAGCCCCAGCGCTTTGTCTCTATCTGCTCTCCGTCCTCAGCAAAGTGGAATTTGAGAGCCCTTTGAACGCAAAGTGCTGCTGTTACACCATCATCTAACTTCAATTTAGTGTTAATGGTCCCAGCGATTTATTACCCATGGATATATGTGTGCGTTTGTGTGCATGTGACTGTGCTTGTATGTGCGTATCTCCAGAATAGGCTGCAGAAGGGAAAACAGAGGATCCTCTAAATGTCATTTTATCAGAAATGTTGTGCTACAATCCCTCTTATCAGGACAATGATGAAAAGCGCAGAGGCGGTCTCCGCTCTCTTTGACCCGCTTGGTTGACATGAGGGGAGCTTCTTTTTATTAGAAAAGTGATTGAAACAGCACGTCTGCTCAGCTAACAATGCTACAGGATGTAGGTATAACTCTCCTGTCTCCTCGTTTCACTGTGTTGGAAATGATCCACCCTCCAGTCTCTATGTCTTACAGTGGAAAAATCGTCCTGTATAGAACACTATTAGCAGAAATGGAAGTCATGACTCAAGAAAACGATTCTGTACAATAAAAATAAAATAAAAAGAAAAAAAAGAAAATAGGGTGTATGCTGGGATGCAACGATTAGAAGGGTTGCGCAGAAAGGTGCCAAAGAATACTAGGCCCCTTTTTTATGTATCAATAATATGTGACATTGGTTGGGGGTGAAAAATGCTCAGATGCAATTTTACAAGCCTATTTACAACCCTGTTATTTTGCCTCAGAAAGAAACACACTGATTTTCCTTTTATGGTCGGCTCCTGATAACAAAAAAGTATAAGTGCTGCTTTTATTGGCTGGTTTACATTAGCCTTGCCTAGCCTGAGTCTTGCTGTCCTCTTTGGGGGTCTAGATGTCCAGTCAGCATGGTGTGGGGTTACCAAGCTGAAAAGATTGTAGTATGTCTAATAGGGTTAGCTTTTAGCCTAGCACCATGTTTGTACCCACTTCCTTCACTGGCTGTTGTGGGCTTTACCGGCCATTGCACAAATACCTGCAGCGGCACTTCCTCTGGTTGGCCCCGTTGGCTAGCATTAGCTTTTAAACTTTTTAGCCTCTTGTCCACATTGGAAAACTATTGATTAGAAGTCAATATCACATTAAGTCACATCACATTAATCCTAAGAAGATGGGAAGTGGTGTGGTATTCATTAAAGCTGCATAATGCAGGTTCTACAGTGTTCTACACCATTACAAATGTGTGATTTGCATTGTTGTCCAGCAGTCAAAATCTTTCAGGTACTCCCCATGATCATGAGGATCTACACTCATGGTACAGAGGTGAATATGGGACACTGTCGAGACCAAGATCTACTGGTCCATCAGATGGGACTGATGGGGGACCTGCATCATCAGCGACTATGTGATGATTATGGCTGAAATCTGTAGTTGTCAAGTACAATATTCTCACCACGTGAAGATCTTCAACATCCCATTAATATTTTGAAGAGCTTCAGGCACCAGTTAACTTTGAGGCATTGAGGGGTGCCTTCATAGATGTGAGGGAAGAATCTGGATCCAAGGTGAGATGACTTACAATAAGCATGATCAATTCTAGTCCCTACGCCAACAATTTGTGGACTTCCCAGATTGTTGGTAGAAATCACCAAACTATGCAGGCTTACAGCCCTTCCAAGACCCCCAGCTAAAAATGTCTGAATAACTATCAATCAATCATACTCAATATCCATGTGTTCCACAACATTTTCCCATGCCGAAGGAACCCCAAGCTCCTCATCGGTTTAAAGTGTCGTTTGCAGATCAATGCTATACTGGCCATGAGTTCCATATCCAGGACCAAATCAACCTCCAGCTCTGGGACAGCAGCTGGATTGCCCCCTCTGCCAGGGCAGCTTAAATAACAAACCACCCCAAAATAATGAGTTGTCCTCTTGCGTCAAGTCAAGCCTGGACTGTACCCTGTTTCCACTACTCTCTCCCCTGTTAACTTGGCCCAGTTAACAGCTTTTCCATCATGTCCACAGCTGAAGGCCTGAGTCCTGCCCAGCTTTAGCCACCCTTGCTGCCTAGATCTAGCTCTGCATGCTTTGGATGTCACCATCTGTGCTGGCCAACATAAGTAGCCTGGTGTCCAGAGCTCTGGCCCCAGGGTTGCCCCAAATTTGTCCACAATTTGCTGTCATCCCAGACTGACTGTCCATCCTACATAAACTCTGAGAGTGGAACTGAGCCAGGTATGATGAAACGAGTAAAACACATAAATGGATCATGACATGAAATGATTTTGTGAACAAATTATAGACGAATTCTGTCATCTAATAATCTAGTCCGTCACAGCCTTGCCTATCCCCTTAGCTGGAACCCTAATATCTCTGTGTCCAAGTAAATCTTACTCTAGCCACCGTCTTTTCAGATGGGCTGCATTCTGAAGATTCACATATATTTGCATTGCAATGACCTTGACTGTTTTAAGCACTGGCTAATTATAGATTTAATAATGTACATTGTAGTTTGAGCTGATTGGGAAATAACTAATGAAGCTCTTTATTTATTAAACAACAATTGTATTGGATCGATTGGCTAATTTCTGAAGGCTAATCAATAGGCTAATTCCTAAAGTGCCTATTGTGTTATTTAGTATGCAGAACATATTTCATAGCAGTCTCGAGACTGAGTAGGTAATTGCCATGCTATATGGACAAATCTATTGGGACGTCTGCTCATTCATTGTTTCCTCTGAAATGTGGCGCATTACAGACTTTGGAACTTTGCAGTGAGGATTTGATTGTATTCAGCAACAGGAACATTAGAAAGGTCAGGATGTTGAATGATTACCACCCCGCTTTATCCCCAGCTCATCCCAAAAGCTCTGGATGGAGCACCATCATTCCAGAGAACACAGTTCTACTGCTCCACAGCTCAAGAACCTGGGCTCATCCAGATGCTAATGGATAACTACAAAATGACGAAACATCCTCCCAACCCAGTGTGCACTATACAACAAATAGGGCATAGCTTTGGAAATAGCTTTCGGCTTTTTCTCTGTCTCTGTCCTTCTGTCCTCCCGTCAGTCTCCAATTGTCTGTCTTGTTCTGTTCTGTATGTAGTGCCTGCCCTCTCTCTCCCTTTCTCTCTTTCTTTCCTGCTCTCTGTCCATCCTTTGCCTTATTAAAGCCCTGCTTTGGTCTCCACTCCTCCAGCTTGAGTGACATGCCGTCACTTAAGCGAAGGTCACCCTACTCCATAAAGGCAGAGGAGAGCACAGCAGCACAGTAGCCTCAATTTTACCACGCTCGTTTCAGATACGGTTCCTCTCAGGCAATGCAAATATTATAAAAGTTTATTTTTTATGTCTTTTTTTTTTTACACGTGCTCACATCGTCCACGTAAAACTATACAAGGCTCCTCTAAGGACTCTGGGCTTGTTATTGAAAGCCTCATAATTTGACGGAAGCTTTATTTATTTATATTTTCTCGTCCTCTTCCCCCTACTCTCGTCAATCAGCAGCGGGCTCCCAAGAGGACACCGGAGGATAAACACAATCTTGGCAGCTCTGCTCTCGTGGTTAAAGAAGTTCTCTCCATTAAAATTGCATTCCGAGATGCATTCTCCGTCTGACGAGAGGCCTCCTGGTACCTCCGGCTGCAAGCCAGAGCTGATGCAGTTATCTGCTAAGTCTTAATCATTTAGGAGGAGAAGAAACTTAAGGAACATAAGAAATAGACTGAGGGATTTGCACTGAGGGGGGATTCTCGGCATGCTCGCCAACAAGAAGGTGCAGAAAATGACAATAGAAAAGCATATATATATATATATATATATATATATATATATATATATATATACTGTGGAGAGCCATGTGCCTTAGAGACTACTCTGGTCTTTGATGCGGGTTGTCTGGAGTGGGCAGAGGCCATGATTGGAGATAAGACACTGGTTCATTAACTATTTATGTTCTTTCAGCTGCAGCTCACATCGCGATTTCATCCCTTTTCTATCTGCAAATAAAGACCAAAGAAGCAACAGCGAAGTAGCAAATCTCTCCTTAGGGTTCAGTTGGTGTTGTGTGTGTTTGGGGCTAGACCTTGGCATCACAATGGTTATTTTGATTAATTTGGAGGATCTGGAGACCTTGTTGGTGGAAATATGCAATTGCAAGGAAGTTGCAGAAGAACGATTTTCTTTTTGGGCTGGAAATCCTTCCACCAAGCTGATTAATCGGGGCATCTGGGCTTGAGCATGCACAGTTGAGCTTCCTAGGGCTTTTTTTTAACTAGACGCCTGCTTGTGCAAGATGGCTGGTCCGTGTGCCCTGCATTCATTCAGAGCATTAGTTGTGCTTGTCCTCAGAAGGAAATGAGATGCATCTCCATCAATATGCAATGCAAGTGATCAGTGGAGACAGTATTCCATGATTCCGTGATGTCGGCGGCAGACTGAACAAACCATGACAGCAAACAAAACCACCTGTTCCTGCGGTCTTTAGTGGGTATTGCTTTTATCCTCACAACACACACAAGCAGGTGTGGAAGAAACTTTAGGCTCAGTTATACTTTTGCTTAGCTATAGTGACGCGCACACGGCATGCAAACCTGTAGGCATTTTACTGGATGATTCCATTGATGCAGTGTTGTCAGAAATAGCCATGGAAAAATACCAAGTTACAAAAATCCTGAGGTGCGTGACCATGTGCCACTAGGGGTACCAGCAGGCGCTAGCAGGCTTACTGCATCATTTTATCAGTCTAAACGATTTAACTGCTAATTCTTTTTGGAAGATCTGCACTTTTCTCAAATACGGATGAAACTGAATTCCAGTGCCTTATCTCAATTACACCTAATCAAAAGGACCAGAAGATTTCTCTCTTCTTCTTACCAATCAGTCGACTTCCTGTGTGTTTGAATGTACTGGTCGATGACAGATGATGTCTGTGCATTTTGGGGTTAAGTGCCATTTTGGAGGTATTCTTTAGACAACATGAAAGTAATGGGACACCTGCTCATTCATTCATTGATTCTTCCAACATCAAGGGTTTTATATTGTTTATTCTGCTTTCGTTTCTATCGTTTATTATTTCTTCTGGATTTTGGAGCATTGCTGTGAAGATTTGACTGTATTTAACAACAAGAGTATTAGCAAGGTCAGGATGTTGAATGATCACCACCACCCCTCATCCTCAACTCCCCAACTCATCCCAAAATTACTGGATGGAGCACCATCATGCCAGAGACAACAGTTCCACTGCTTCACAGCTCAATACTGGGAAGCTTTATACCCCTCTGGAACCAATAGGTTAAGGTTTATGTGCTCCATAGAGTCCTATTCTTTTGGTAATAATTCTCGACAGGGACTAGACAAGATGTGTGTGTGTGTGTGCATTTGCACATTGGGGTAAGCAATGAATGCCATTTACAGTATCTGAATGCTTTCAATAGAAGGGGTGTCCACAAACATTTGGACATATAGTGTAGGTATACAATTTTGCTTGCTTAGTAACTCTGCACACAGTCTTTCAATGGTAGGTGAATGTAGCGTTAGAAGGCTGGTGTAAGGACTGGTACAGTAGTGGCATTCTTCATTGGCTGGGGACTGGAACGTCCGATCAATCTTCCATGTGCTGGGTGATAGGGCAAGCCACTGTGCAATCATTCATGCCAGCACTCTAGGCTGCACCCATCCAGCCGGACCTTCTTTTGAGCCTAACACAGTGATGTCAATTCATCTTGTATGAAGGAGTCCAGAAACTCCCAGCAAACCCTACCAGACAGCTCTGACTCTTGAATGAATCTTTCAGGCGTGACAGGGGTAACTTGCAAAAGCCCAAGGACACCCTGTCTTGGCATACTCTTCCTGTGTTCATTCGATAATCCTTTTTTTTTTTTTTACTTTCAAGAAAAAAAACATGAAGTATAGCTTTAATCTGCTCCTTTTTCATCCCAGTACAGGGCACTGGCATACAGCTCTTGATACCACGGTAATCCACCAGATTACCCATCACTTCCTCTACTTTTTCCCCCCATGCATGCTTACCTGCAGACCGGGGACTGACAGGGTCCCGGGCATGCTGTCTCCTCTCAGCGAACCGAGGCGAAATTAAAATCCTCCGTTTCGGGATTACTGTCCTGAACTATCTCTTGAGCTCTCTACACGTAGCACGCACATGAAGAGCGCTTTTCCCGCGGGGGGCCACAGAAGGAAATGGGTTTAACTCTTACCTCGGTAAACCTGGAAACGAATGTCCGTAAAGAATTTCAATGAGATCCTGAGATCCATGTTTGCCGACACCTACCTGGCAGCCTCTTGATGCATTTTGCTTCGCAAACAGTCATGAGCTCAGAGCACATCTCCAGGCTTACAGACAAGGGTTTTATAGCTTCACATGCAATGTAATGGCATTACTACTATCCTCAGTGTAAGGAAATACGTCACACAAAAAATCTGGGAAAAATTGACACGCAGCCAGAAAGAGAAAGTGGCTCTGCAGCCTGGCTTCTTCAATGTCACTTAAGGTGATTCCAGCATGACAATGGCAATTCTAGGACTGTATAAGGCAACATTCACATTACCAGGTTGAAGTGACTCAAATCAGATTTTCTGAATGTTGCCGGTACGCATGTGCATAACGCTGTTGGTGACGGAGGCCATTATAGGAAAGTTCACTCAGCTGTGCAACGCTGGGAACAGTTATTTCCAGTCACACAAGACCAGGCTCTGATTTCTATGATGAGGAGAGACCAAAATTCTCCAAAGTGAAGGTCAAATTACCATTTCAGAAACATATTCTTAACCACTTATTATATTTGATAAAAACCTCATGAACAGTTTGTAGCATTTGGTTCAATAATGGCTTGTTCTGATTGCATCAAAGGGGGTCTGCCTCACTACACACAGAGCCTCCTCCACTCCCGGCCTGACCAGCAAGATGATTGGCTCTTTTGTTGAAGGGCAGGACAGACTCTAAGGTTGAACACTACAAACATTTCATATTGCAACAATTTATAACATCTCTGCAGAGTCTGTTTCTCTCAATGTGCCCCTGCATGCCATTTCAGGGATAGATTTGTTAACATTACAGAAAGATACAGGTCACTTACATTTATGAATGAGAACCATCAAGATCCGCCTAATCCAGTCTGAGCAAAAAATACGAATTGATTAATACAGTTTGCAATGTGAACTTAGCCTAAATGGGACAGCAACTGACCTAGAAAATTTTCAAGTAGATTTCAGTTGGAGAAATGTCTTCCCTTTTAGATATTCCACAATCAAGTGTGAGTGATATTTTTGAAAAGTGGAAACATTTAGGAACTGCAGCAACGCCACGGAGAGGGGGACCACGTCAAGTTACAGACTGATGAGGCGCATAGTGCATAAAAGTGGCCAACGCTCTTCTGACTCAATAACTGCAGAGGGCCAAACCTGCTGTTAGAGTTGCAAAGGAGGGGACAACACTATAGTAATGCCTATGGATTTAGAATTGGGTGTCATAAAAAAAAACCTTTATAATGTGTGAGTGTCCCAATAATTTTGGGACAAGTCTATATAGTGTATGTGCTCTCAGAGACAACATGCGCCAATCATCTTTTCAGAGGACAATAAGAGAATTACCCCAGGGCCCCATGTAAATTTATGACATATTCTTACGACAATGCGCAGCCTAATGAAGCTTAATAAAGTTAGCTTACTATTCAGACTTGCTGTTCCACTTTAAAACAAAACCTTAAAATAGCAGCTTTAAAATCATGCTGATGCCCCACTGACTGTAAAAGGGAGAATATCGTCTCTGTCACTGTCCCACTGTCATTGTCCCACTTGTGTAAAGCTCAGTCTACATGCTTCTTTTTTTATCAGTGACACAGTTCTGTATTTCTCAGCTTGTCCAGAAATGCATATGTAAAGCATGTTCTTTAGTGATAGCTCATACTGCAAACTGTACTTCACAGTTTGTAGAGGGAGTCAGAAATGAGCAAGAAATACCACTTCTCCATAATGATCAAATTCCAATTTCAGCGTCGCACATGCCATCTCTCACCAATACAGTCAGAATTTAAAATGTTTGTGGACACCCTTTCCAAAAAACATTCAGCTACTATGTTGCACCCATTGCTTACACAGATGTTCAAATAGTGAGCTGTGGAACAGTGGAACTGTGCTCTATCCAGTACTTCTGGGATGAATCAGGAAGTTGGGGTCAACATCTTGACCTCACTAACGCTCTTGTCTGTGAATGTCTGTGAATGCAATCAAATCCTCACAACAATGCTTCAAAAAAAGTTACTCCAACAAAAGCTGGATAAATTCGTTTTTGTTCTTGATTTTGGACGAAACAATAAATGAGCAGGTGTCCCAATACTTTTCGTCATATAATGTATTGATTTTGATGCAGATATTTTTATGGATTTAGACTGGAAAGCTCATTTAGCTTAGTGAACATAGAACTGCACTGAATGAACTGTATTAAACTGAGCCTGAACTCAACCTGTAAGAGTTTAGCTTGTAATAGAAATGTTCAGGATGTTTAAATAAAACAAATATGAATTTTGCTCAAATACTTTTATGATAATATAGAAGATTTTAGACAGGGCTTGGTCTAGGTCTTTAGTATTAAAGACCATAGCAGAAAAGACTCTCACTCATTCTTCTGTCAGGGTTGGGTGGGAACTGAGTGAGGGTGATAGAAGGGTATAGGGTGCAAATGAATTTTTCAGTGGGGTGATGACCTCTGTGTGGAATTTGCCCTGGACTGGCAGGGTTAACCCTTGTTTTGTTTGAGGATCTGAGCAATAGCTTTGCAAGACCATTATGCGGTCTAGACAGGTTCTAAATCACCTTTCCGCCAATGCAATGTGTCCGCTTTCAGCAGAGAGGGCCAGCTACCCCTGAAAGCTAAGAGCAAAGGAGCAGCTAAGGGTCAGCACCCAACAGAGTGAGAAGGCACAATCATGTTATTGTGTATGTGTATGTGTGTGTGTGTGTGTGTGTGTTTGTGTGTGCGCATTTGTGTGCGAAAGTGTTCACACTGTAAATCCTACAGACACCATTTTCCTTTAGCATTTAGGTTCTGCATGAGCTAGAAATCTTACAAGTCATTGTCATGTTAATGAAACCATTATTATAGGACATTGAAAGAATTCTTTTTTTTTGTTTATTATATATATATATATTACATAAACTACATATACATATAATAAATGCATAACATATACTACATAATACATATACTAAATACTAAACCTAACTCTTGCCCTGCTCCTAAACCTAACCTCTGGTCCTAATTCTAATAGACACAAAATGACACTGTTGAGAATAGTTCAAAATGTAACCTAAAAAAACACCAGCAGAGGAGATAAAGTGTACAATCCAAACAAAGTGAGACAATATTCAGAGCCTGAGGTAGATGCTTTAAAAATGATCAGATTCTAATACGTCTACATTTATTTATTTATTTCATTTTTGGTAATGAGATTTTCTTTTACAAGATAACATCCATTACAATGTGCTAAAACATCAAGAATGTATTTATATGAACAGCATTTGTCCCACCAAAACCAGTATTTGATGTGACCCACATGAAATGATAATATAATGAGAATATCTCAGTATTGTTTCAACAGGGGTTGGCTGTATTGCACTTATCTGCTGTAGCAAAGGAATGAGTGCATCACAAGAGCAGTTAATCGTGCCCAGCTGAAGGTCGTCCACTAGATATTACGTAACTGGACTACTACTGATATTAACATTTCCTCTTACAGACACTCATCCTTAATCACACTCCACAGTATCTTAACCTGGATCTTCAGTTTTGCCTCTCAGCCTCATACAGTCCTACAGCTGGTTTATTAATAAACCTTCTTCAATGGCCAGGCAAATGCACAAAGAGATTATTGGCAAATCATCTTTCTGTTAATGTAAAACACGGAAGGAATGTGATAGACCTGCCACAACACTCCCAACAAGATTGCTGGGGAGAACAGTAATGAGAGCCAGAAGCAGTGCAATGAGACTACTTATTGACTTTTGCCTGAGCAAATATTTAATCTTAAGCTTTCTAAAGCTGATATTACCAGCGCTCCTTACGGCTGCGGGACGGTACAAGAAAGGTCATTATTCACAGTGATTAATTACTCATTTTTTCAGCGTGGGGAAATATGAATTCACAATTTCACTGCAAAAGCTGCATGAACAGGACATTGTACATTATTCCATTATGGTCTACCTAAACATTCACAAATTACAATATGTGTACAGTGTCTACTTTATCTAAGAATGTTAGTTGTTCAACTTTGAAGCCCCTGTCTACTGATTATTACTATTACTCTCTGCAGTTGTTCACTGTATTAGGAATACTATACTAATACTTGGTAATACTTGCTCTTAAAACAGCCACAATTTTTCATGGTATGGATTTCTTTGAGAGTCCAGTGCATGCTGATGTTGCTTTACTGAATTCCTGCTGATTTTTTAAGGTGCACCTTTTTGCTGTACATCCCCAGTTCTACCACATCCCAGAGCTGTTCTATTGGATTCAGAGCCGGTTACTGGAAAGGCCATGAAAGAACTCCAAACTCTATTCTATGAAATTCTATGAAAACCTTTATTGCCCCAAAGGGAATTTGTCTTGCACACAAAAAAAAAACACATTAAATATTAAAATGCAAACAACAATAACAATAAATAAAACAACACCAACATCTAAAAACCCTTTTTCATATTCATAAAATCAGTAAATATCTTCAAATACAGCTGTTTTATTTACTCACCAAAATGATCAGTGAACTTACATCTACAACCTACATCCTGAGTTTGTATACACTGCACAAGTCATGGGGCATAACGGGTTAATAATGTAAACCTAATTTAGTTTCATATAAAAGTTTTAAATTAATTCAGAATGCTAGTTCTTAGAAGGGGGATGGAGAATCCCTTCTTACTCTTTTCAATTGTTATAGGCCAATCAGAGATCAGTACCGATAAGTGAAAAGAGAGCCACGTTTTGAGTGATGAAGTTGGTTACTTGGATTAATAGCTTTTAAACATTTTTTTTATTAGTAGCAACCAAAACAAACGGATTTAGCTTTTGTCTGAAATTGATGTAGAAGATCCTCTTGTAGCAAGCGTCTACAAACGACATCTAAAATGGTGGGGCCCAAGCATCACTTGCCTTTACGAGGTCAGCGGAACATAAATAATGGACATGTTTTAGAATGGCCTCTATTAAAAATAGATGCAAGGTTTCAAAAGAAGATTATGTACACCTTTTGACCTTGGTATGGTAAGCAATAGATTCTGAGCCTACAAGAGCAGCAGACAATCAAACATTAAATACAGTAAACACAGGCAACACAATTCTACAAATAATAACACTGTACAATAAACTAAAGAACCAGTGAACACAGACTAGAACTAGACTAGAAGTGGATGCTACCTGCATTAGCCTCCTGTACATGTATTGTCATTGCACTGCCTATCTGTTTGTCTAAACGTCTGTGGACATTCCTTCAAACAAATGCATTTAGCTACTTTAAGTTGCACCCATTGCTGACATAGATGTGCAAATGCAAATGCACAGCTTGTCTAGCTCAGTAGAGAGGTATTGTTCGTAGTATTGCAAGTATTGCCAAGTGATGGCAATGGTCAAAATATGACCTGTACCAAGAGCCCTTCGAGCTTCAAGTATGGCTCAACTTGACCCACCATCCTTTAAGATCCATGGAAAACAAGCATCCAGGCTTTTTTCTGTGCTTGGTCCAAATTAATGGGATTGAGTTTTTCTGGGTATTCAAATGCCAGAGGTGTTCACTGTCTTCAAATGCAGTCTGAAGACCCAGCTTTTCCAAGAATACTTGGGTATAGTGCTGAGTATTGTGGTCCCCATACTGACTTTTGTAGCATCTAAGCTTAGAGGTGTCTTTTGGGTCCTAGCTGAAACAAACTAGCTATGAATCTTTTTGGAGTATAAAATGAGACACTTTTGTAAGTTGCTCTAGATAAGAGCATCTGCTAAATGTAAATGTAAATGACTGGCTGCAGCAGGTAGTGAAAGAGATGAAGCTTTACATGATGATTGTACATTTCACTGTTTGCTAGCTAGCCATTATACATGCATTCCCAAGCAAACAGTGAAAGGAACTAAATGAATGCTGTATGTGTGGTGTGAGACAGTAGGATGATGCTAGCTACATCCCCAGTTCTTGTTTACATGAAGCAACTGTCTTGCATAAGCAGTGTGCAATTGGTAACTCAAAAATATCACAGTTAAGATACACACTCATTTATTCAGTTGAGTTATACCGACTGAGTTAACTGAGTTTTCCAGTTAAAATATGGTGACCTTTAGAGTGTGCCTTATATTTGTGCAGTACAACCTTGATGAGTAAAACTCACACCTTTCCCATTGGCTCTTGACACCATCTATTTGCATACTGGCCCTGTCTTCCCCCGCCTCACTCACCATCACTGTGAATTCATCCTCCCCAGGTTATCTTACCCAATGCAGGTAGCTGTTTTTTGTCTTGTGGTTTTGCTGTTTGAACTTTTGTTGCTTAAAGCAATGAAATCACAAACCTGGGGTCTAGCAGTCAGCTGAAAGCTAGCTTGTCTGCATAAGCTCAGTGGTGATTTTCTTACTTTTGCACATCTCTTTAAACAAACATGGTAAAAGTAATGGTCCATTTTCAGGGCATCTTGCCATGAAAATTATTTTATTTTTAACATGTAAATGTAAGTAGTCCACCTACTTATATTTCACTGTAACTCTGAGTAAGTGCCCCCTCACTCACCATCACTGAATATCAATTTTCCGAAAGCTACCTTCCCCTATGCGGTCAGCCATCATCTGTGTTGTGGTTTGAGTTATCAAAC
Source organism: Salminus brasiliensis (assembly GCF_030463535.1). Taxonomy (NCBI): domain Eukaryota; kingdom Metazoa; phylum Chordata; class Actinopteri; order Characiformes; family Bryconidae; genus Salminus; species Salminus brasiliensis. Next base: position 21,823,214 of record NC_132893.1, on the reverse strand, counting down.
CTTAGTGGTTTAGGGCAATCATTTGAATGTAGATAATTGATCATGTTTTAAGGAGTATGACACTTGTTATCACACATGTTATTGTGATGCATACCATTAGTACTAAAATGATACCCAGAAACTCACCTGCACACTCGTTTAGCAACAGAAAAAATATTCAATAGATAGCTAGACAAATAGATTCCCACTTCACTCACCAGAATTGTGTCTTCATTCCCCCCTGGCTACATTCCCCTTTGCGGTCAGCTGTTAGCGGTATTGCGGTGCTGCTGTCTGGCTTCGGTGTTGGAGGCGGAAAGAACAAATTACAAATTTCTGTCCTCATCAAACAAGCTCTCAAGTGTTCTCATGAAGCAAATCCCTTCTCTACTAAATTATATATACCAGTGCTGCTAGAACTAGCCCCCATCCAAAATGGGAAATTTACAGGGAAAGAAAAAAATTCTAAATTGTCAAAGTTAAGCAGATTGTAAAAGGTTTTATTATTAAAAAAAGGTTTCATTATGTAACATTGTTAGCCCTGGTCTGTTCTTCATTAAATGATGATCCTGGTGAAATAAACAGTTTAAATCAGCATGAATTCCATGTTCATCTAAATGGTCTAAACTGGTTTATGCTGGTCTGGCGGTGGTCTGGTTTGCTGCTGTATGTGTTTTTTTGCAGAGCAAGCTGCCTTTTTTTTAGATCATGTAAGAACTAAAAAAAAACATCCAAATGGAGTATTTGCGGTGGTTTCATTATGTCAGCAAGGATGCACTATAAAACCACTATAAAAAAATATCAAAATAACTTACTGAATTAATTAATAACACAAATACTACAGAAAGTTGGCATCGCTTAAGCTGAGTAAGTCAAATAAACTCAATAATGAATAGCTGAGAAACACACCCAGGGAACTTTTTTTGGCAGATTTTGAGTTAAACTGACTTTAGTGACTTCAGAGAGTTGTTTCACTGTAAAGTCCTGTCAAATATTAACTGCACTACTTACTGAATTAATTAAATTAACATAACTTAAATACTACAGAAAGTATCTGGCCATTTGGTAAGTATTTGGCCAAACTAACTAAAAAAATAATAGATACACACTCAGTTTGTAAGATAAGCGTTTTGGCAGGTTTGGAGTTGAGGTGAATTTATTGAGTTGAGTTTAACTGACTGATTTGTTCCAGTTAAATATGGTGACCTTTAGAGTGTCCCTTATGTTTGTGCTATACAACATTGATGAGTAAAACTCACACCTTTCCCATTGGCTCTTAGCACCATCTATACGCATACTGGGCCTGTCCTTCCCCCTCATTCACCATGATTGTGTATTCATTCCCCCCAAGCTACCCTCCCCTATGCAGACATCAGGTATTTGTTTTTGGAGTAATGCTGTTGCTTGGTGTCTGTATTAAAGGCTGTAACTGAAAGTTACTTATTTCTCTGTCATGCAGAGCAGTTTGATGTTGGATTAGATAGAGAATTGAGAATTTGGTGTTCAACAGTCAGTAAACAACTGGTTTGTTTGCTTTAATTTGGTGGAAAGGTTTTTTTGATCTGATTTTGGTATAGTAACAGGCGTCCCCAATGTGGTCAGCTGTTATTTGCATTGTGGTGGTGGTGTTTGGTCTCAGTGTTAAAGGCTACAAGAGCAAGTTACCCAAATCTCTTCTGTATGGAATAGCATACAGAGAGCATATTTACTGCTTGAAGGCCTTGTTTACACTGGGCAGTGCTACTCATTTCCTTTTAGCTTTGAGAAATGAAGTTCATTTAACATTTTCATCCACTTCTTAGTGCATGCTATGCTGAGGTGGCTCTCACTTGTTTAGAAACAAACTTGGTAAGAGTAGTGATCCTTTTTAAGCTGTCATGTAACATTAACATGTAACTGTAAGAAGCCTTACTTGCTTACTTCTTCACTGAAACTGTAATGGATTACAGTTACTGTTTCTTTGTATCCTGATACATGGATTCCATTATAGCCCAACCCTGACTACTAAGTTAGCTAAATTAAACTAACAATCTACCACTTACTCACCATCACTGTGAATTCATCCTCCCCAGGTTATCTTACCCAATACAAGTAGCTGTTTGTATTGTTGAGGTTTTGTTCTTTGGGTTTACATTGCCAAAAGCAAATAAATCACAAATCTGATGTGTATGTAAGCTAAGTGTTGCTTTTTAATTTTTAAATGTCTCTAAATTGGAGAGCAGCCTTTTGTGGTTAAAATAAATGTTTATAGTTGGGTGATAATACTTATTCTTCACAGCTGTACTTCTTTCCTTTTTGTTTTTAAAAATGAAATTAATTTTGAAATGTTTGTCCAATTGTCAGTGTGTTCTATGCTTGGATTGGTTCACTCATTCATCATCGTGTATTTGTTCCCCCTAGGCTACCTTTCCCAATGCGGTCAGCTGTTGTCAGTGCTGATGGCTATAAGAGCAAGTTACCAATTTCTGTCATGGGCAGATTAGCTTTATGGTGACTAAAACAAAGACCTTACAAATCCAGGTTGCACCAGTCAGGTAACACTCAATTAAGAACAGGAAGATTTTCCAGTGCAGTGTGGTGGCCTTTAGAGTGTACCTTATGTTTATGCTGTACAACCTTCATGAGTAAAGCTCACACCTCTCTCTTTGAGTCATGTCAACTTAACTTCAACTCAGTTATTTTACATACCTGCACAGGACATTTAACAGGTGCGTTGTTTGTAAATGACCTGACTTATTAAACATATAAAAAGTTATAATAAGCAATAAGTTTGGTTTCAGGTAACTCCTCAGGTTTTACAGTGTACATATGACTTTTAGGATGGGCCTTGTGTTGTACCAGTGCAACTTCATTGAGTAAAACCTTTCCAATTGGCTTCTGTTACCATATATTTGCATACTGTGCCACTTACCATCATTGTGTAGTCTCCCCAGGCTAAAACTTACTTGTTATACTCACATGATTTTAGATAATGCTCAAGGTTTGTGCTGTAAGTTTTAGCTTGCAGGTTTCTGTGGTTGCTTCTGTCTTCAGTGTCTGGCAGTCAGCTAATGACTAGCCTGTCTGTATGAATTCAGTGGTGATATTCTTATCTTTACATTTTTTTCTAAGTTGGAATGGAGTCTTTAAAAGCTGAGAGAACATTAACAACACTCAATCACTATAGTAGTAGAATAGTAGTAAGAATAGTGAAAATTGATGACGTTTAAATTTAGAAGTGTGAATGGAATACTGCCAACATATCCAGATATGATCCAGACATTAAACACAAGTTAAAGCAAGAACGATGTAAACAAGACATTAACTATAACCCATATTTATCCAACCCTAGAGGTTCAATGGCTCTAGGAATATATAATACTTCTATGTTGTAGAAAGTTTTTTTTTTTATTCCCCTCTAAATCAAATAGGGCCTCACAGGTCATCAATTGCATCATCAAGTCATCGATTACCATGAAATAAATGTGCAAAAATGCCCATTTCATCCATGCAGCTGTGCTCTGAATGCTTTATTAGTGATGCATTCTAAGCCCTTGCACCTGACAGAACCGGTACCTGTTTGACAATAATGAAGAACACCCAGCAGGTTCTACATTTCACATTTACAGTCGACTCTGACTGCTTGCAGAATGACGAAACTGAGGTGAAACTGTAACAGGGTATTAATAACTAAAATTGTGCACAGTTTAAGAGTTGGTATGAAATGTCCCAGAAAACCATTGAAACTGACAGCACAACCCATTTCCACATCTAGTTCTGAAGATCTGCCGAACATTAGGAGTTCTTATAGACCTAAACATCATGGTGAGACTGTGTGAAGTGTGAAAGGGGCTGCTGAGAACAGGCCATCAGACAGCTAATGCAGTGTTGTTTCATTATTAGCTTCCTGGGCAACGTGATGTTAAATTATGTGGAATTAATGCAGAAAGCGCCAGATGACACGACCGTACATCATAATCATATGGATTTCAAGTGGATAATTAATAAATTCCTTTCTAGTCTGCGAACTAAATTAGGAGCACTTACTCGTGTGACGCAGTGCTGGACTGTAGTAGGCAGGGACTGAGGGTTTGTGAAAGGCCTAAACTTTGTGCTTTTGTGAAATCCGTGAAGCTATACCATGAGGCTCTTTTCTTTAGGGACACTGGAAGGGACAGTTATTACAGTATAGTTATTTATCAGGCCTCAGAAAATGCAGAGCCTGTGTGTTTGGAGGTACCAGTTAGTTATACAGCCACAAATTTCCACTATTAGTAACAGTAACAACACAGACAACTCATTTTGCTTGTGTGGTCAAATACAAAACCATTACATAAAATCACATAGTTTTGCGTTATTTTGACTTTTATCCATAGCCTTTAAAAATGCAGTGCTACTGTTTTACTGGGGTGTTTTTCATCTGTCTGTTTGTCTTATTCGTCTTGTGCTTCTCAGCTCATGGCTCTGTTTTGTTAGTGTTCTTGACTCCTCCCTTTTCTCTGCCCTAGTCCTGCCTTGTCAGTAGTGTCCCTCTTGTTAGGCCCCAGGTGTTCCTTGGTTCCTGCTTAGTTCCCTTTAAAAAAACTTTTGTGTAATGATATTTGAAGACATACACAATATTTATCATGATATTTCCAGGAATCATAAGATCTTATAAACATAGAACCTGAGAACCACAAATACCTGGAAACACAGGGCCCTGAGAACATAGGACCTTGGAACAGAAAGCTCAGGAAGCATAGGTTCTGAAAACACTCCGCCCTGGAAACATAGACCCTGGAAACACAGCCCCCCATAAAAACATAGACCCTGGAATATAGAACCAGGATAGTGCCTTGAACCAAAAAGCTCAGAAAGCATAGGTCCTGGAAACACTGTGTCCTGGAAACATAGGGCCTTGAAGCATAGCCCCCTAAAACATATACCCTGATAACACAGCCCCCCTAAAACATAGGATGTGGAAACATAGGGCCCTGGAAAATAATCCAATAAAATATTATCATATTGCCCACCTCTAGTCCTTCACAAACTGTCCACAGAAATTGATTCTGATGCATGTTACTGTAGTGTTTTCCCAGTAATAATAAACATGATGTGCTATTATTTCCCTACTGTACAGCCCTAGTAGATGTTATACAGCTGGGGAATCACCAGACTGTCAACCAGGATCCGATCTGAACACCTTTTTCTTTGAGACTGTGGTTAAAGAACTTTGTTGTGTGAGCATTGTGCTACTTTTACGGGGTCAGATATGAACTCATGCTTCTATCCGGGTACAATGGCTATGTCTACAAGAATCTAGTTGTAGAATCTGCCGTAGGAATGCAGAGGTACAGTCTGAGATACACCCACTGAGGTCAGGGCTCCCGAGAGGGAACATGTTAGCATTTCTTTTGCATTCAGCCAACTCGAGGTTATTTTTAAATATGGAGCGTGGACATGACTAACTGTGTGGGTGGAAAAGCTAGAGGTAAACCCTCTGTCCCTGTCTAAACCAGCTACCCACTCAACCCAAGGCATCCACGCTATCTGCTTTTTTCCTCTCTTCGTCTGCTCTGAGATTTCTGCAGCCCACCACGACAAAATTGTATTTTTTTGGCAAGTTTAGACACTGCTGCTAATCCAGATAGTTCGGTCCGATTGTGTAATTCAGGCTGGTATACAGCTCTTTGATCAGCCACATCGTTCCCACCTAGCAACAGATTCTTGCATGGAAAAAATTCCCATATGAATAATTGTGCACCCTTCATATGTCACAATGATACAAATACACTAGCAACACCCAACTAACCACACAGGGTCCCACAGCAACCACCTGGCAACAATCTAGCAACCATTAGAGACACCGTAGCAGCCACCTATAATATCAGAGCAACCACGGTAGGTACAACTGTAGCAAACACTTGAAGTACTATAGCAACCACCCTAACATCTACTTAGCAACACCTTAGCCATCACCCGAAATAGCACAGCATCCGCCATAGTAACCACCCAGAACACCTCGGCCACCACCTAAAATACCTTACCAACCGCCCTAGCAACCATTTTAGCTACTTTTTTCATTTTTATTAAATTATACAATCTATTATATGTCTATTATAGGCTTATAATAATCCTGCAACAGTTCCAAAGTGAGGAATAGATAGACAGAGAAACATAGGGCCTTGGAAACAAAGGAGCCTGGAGCAAAAGGACCCTGAGAACATAGGGCCTTGGGAAAATATATGACTCCAGTCACATAAGGACCTGAGAGCATTGGCCACTGGAAACATAGGGATACTAAAGAACTCTGGGAACATAGAAATGAGGAGGGTATGGGGTGTTAGCGTGATAGCAGTGTTTTTGCCACACAGGGTTTTATACAGTCCATCAACCAGCTGTCCTGATTTATTTAGAGAAAGAAAATTTAGGAGAAAAAGTCAATACGGCAAATACAGAACCTCGTAGTCCAGAGTGTTCTCTTACTCCCACTGTGTTGAAGAGTGCGACCAGTGAGAATAGGGATAATGTTGCACAGTGTTTCAGCCATCCTTCTTCCTCTGTGTACCTCTCTTTTTTCCATCTCACACACAAAATTACAGAGATTCTCTATGACAGCGCTCTAGCCTACCTCACAGGCTAGAGTCGTTAACCAGACACACACTCCCTCACACACACACTAACACACACCTGCTAGGTCATTACAGCTCTCCTGACTGGGATGAGAAAGCGCACTGACATAACTCCATCTCGCTCGCCCCTGGCTGTAATGAATTCAGAGAGCACTCTAGCAGCTAAAGTCTCTGTCTGGTGCACTCTGCATCTCACACAAAACTATGACACACACTTCTCCTTGGGTCAAAGGGACCTCAGCAGTGGAGCAGTGAGGCTAGGTGTGTGTGTGTGGGAGTGGGCAGTACAGAAAGGTGCACTAAGGCTGCTCAAACTTTTCTACTAACACAGTTGAAACAAAACCAGGAGATGCAGAACCAGGCAATCACCTTCCATTTGCTCGTCCACCCCTCCCCCACTCTCTCACCTCTTTTCTCTGGCCTCTATCTTCTTCTTCTTTCTCCTCTCACTCTCCTCTTCCTTACCCCTACCACCCACCCCTCCCGCTCTCTCTCTCTCCCTCTCATTATATCTTACTCTTCTTTCTCCTCTCACTTTCTCCCTTCCTGATTGGCTATGGCTCTTCCTCACTCCTCTTTAGCATTGTCTCTCACTCTCCTGGTCTCTCTCTCTCCATATTTCCTGCTCTTTCTTTCTTTTACTCCTTGTCTATCAGGGGAATGGGGCCTAAATACACTATATTGACAAAAGTTTTGGGACACCTGCTCATTGTTTCTTCTGAAATCAAGGGTATTAAAAAGAGTTGGCCTAATAGTCCCTATTGCTCAGGGAAGGCTTTCTACTAGATTTCGGGGCACTGGTGTAAAGATTTGATTGTATTCAGCGGTTAGCTCGTTAGTGAGGTCAGGATGTTAGATGATCACCACCCCACCTCATCTGTAACTCCTCAACTCATCCCAGGAGTATAGGATGGAGCACCATCCATCAATCCAGAGAACACAGTTTCACTGCTCGACAGCTCAATGCTGGGGGGCTTTATACCCCTGTAGCCCATGTCTGACATTAGGCATGGTACCAGTAGAGTCCTATTCTAGTGGTAGTTCTTCTCTACAGGGACTAGGCAAGCTGTGTGTGTGTGTGTGCATTCGCACATCTTTGTCAACAATGGATGTGCCTTAAAGTAGCTAAATGCATTCATTAGAAGGGGTGTCCACAAACATTTGGACATATAGTGAATTTGGGCCTCTTTTCTGTCACCCCGTCTGTCTCCCTCTCTTCTATTCTCTTGCATTGTCTCTCGCTCTCTTTCCTACCCTATCACTTGCTCTTTCTTTCTTTTACTCACTGTCTCTCTTTCTCTTCCCCTCCCTTCTTTTCACTCCACATCTCTTCTCTCTCTTTCCTTTTTTGTTTCTTACCCCCCCCCCTTCCTTCCCTCTCTATCCATCAGGGGAATGAGGCCCAAATATTTGTGGTCATTGTCAGCTGGATAATCAGGGCATTTTTATGATCAGTGAAGGGGAGAGAGGAGGAGAGACATGGCAATCCATCAACTGCACTGGACTCACCCCCACCCTCCATCCCTTCTCTCTCTCTCTCTCTCTCAGCCTCCCCTCTCTATCTCTTGCTTAATGTCTCTCCCTGTCTTCTCTTTTGTCTATATCTCTATCTCCCTTTCTTTCACACCTGCGCATGCACACACACATACTCACTCTTAGGCGCACACACACACTCACGGTCGTTCCCTGGCACTTCCTTTTTCATTAGTCATCTCGTGCAGGCCAAGATTCATCTCATCTCACCGAGCGGTTGCAAGTTCAGCTGAATGAATACAGCCGCATATATTACAGACGAAAGTGGCAAACAGGCGGCGAGAGGAGGGTGGCCACTTTTAATATCAGCTGAAAACATTTCCTGCTGAGCGTCTGCAGAAGGAATGATTGGTTTATAATTGATCAGCAAACACTTCATCTGGGCCTCTTCTACGGAGAACACCTCAGATTAAGGGAATTAAAGGCACAAGTTTTCCTCTTTGCGGAAAAGTAAACTCACAGATAAAAGGATTTAGGGCTTGAAATATTTACGACGATCTTGTGTTCTCTTCCTAATGAAATGATGAAATGTATCACAAGGAGCTTTGCCTTGAATGAATTATTAACTAGATCTGACATTGAAACCACCTGCTTATGGTTTTAATATAAAAGATACTACAGTGTTTTCCCATATGCTCACACATGCATTGCTGTTTTTTGCTCTATTCGGACGGCATGCGTTTTACATGGGGAGGTGGAGTAATGTCATTTTACTACAGGACGTTCATTAAATTTCTGACCCAACTCCCCAACTCATCACAAAAGTATTGAAGGAGCACCATCATTCCAGAGAGCACAGCTCAACGCTAGGGGAGGCTTTATACCCTTCTAGCCCACGCCTGGCATTGGGCAATAGGTTCATGTTTATCTGCTTAAGAGAGTCCTACTCCAGTGGCAATACTTCTCTACATGGAATAGACAAGCTGTGTGTGTGTGTTTGTCAGCAATGGATGCAACTTGGAAGTAGCTGAATGCATTCATTAGAAGGGGTGTCCACAAACATTTGAACATACAGTGCAATACAATCAATAAGATGTAAATAAATCTTTGTTTATGGTTAACAATGTGATATAAGCCCAAACTGTTCAGTGGCAGTGAAGGTAATCAGACGTCTGTGTTGAATACATCATAGACGGTTATTACATGAAAGTAGTAAAGAGTTCTCGGCATTGTTTAATAGTAGTTTCCAACATAAATAATTAGTGAGATGCATGAGGCTGTTGTGAGGCAAAATATTAGCCCCCCAAAGAAAATAAATTCCATATGTTTTTACATTATTCATATTTTACCATCATCATCAACATCTACATATAATTCTCAGAAGATAAAATGACTATGTATAGAGTGCACTAAACTGTACAATGCATGTTTTAGAATATGGTTTGGATGGATACTGTTATCCCACAATGCAATGCAATGCAAAACAAAAAGGGAGGAGCTACTAACGTCTGAAAAAATGTGTAGAAAAAAAGGGGGGGGGGGGGCGACGATGCAAGTGCAGCAGCGCCGGCAGCTGTAGAACAACGCATGTTGGCATAGGAGAGCTTCAAAGATACTATAAAGACTGGCACTGATCACCCATAGCATTAGCACCACTGACAGGTGAAGCAAAAACATTGATCATCTTCATCTACAGCGACGTCTGACAAGAGACGTACATACTAGGCAGCAAGTAAACAGTCAGTTCTTGACAGGGATGTGTTGGAGACAGGAAAAATGATCAAGCATAGAATATGAGCCACTTTGACAAGAACCAAACTGTGATGACTAGAAGACTGGGTCATCTTAAACATCTCTTAAACATCAGGCAGGTCTTGTGGGGGGTTCGAAGTGGTACCTACTAAATAGAGGAAGAAAGGGAAACCATGAACCGGTGACAGGTAATGCTCAGTGAAGTGACCCATGAAGGCTCCACCTCACAACTTTCAGGACTTCTGCTGCTGCCGTGTCTTGTGGAGTCCATGGCTCAAATTGTCAGAGCTGTTGTAGTAGACAGAGACCCACTCAATAATTGGGATGTGATGCTAATGTTATGTCTGATGGGTGTAGAGTGTGTAGAGTGTGCAGTCCGCAATTGGGACGCATCCTATATTTGTGTTGCATGCATCAAGACTCCTGGTTCTTAAAACCATTCATTTTCCCGGTCCCCACAAAGATTTAAATACAAAAAGAAACACACACACACACACACACACACACACACACACACTTTTCTAGAAAGTCATCTCTGAAATTTCAGTGTGGCGCAGACACTGCTGGAAAGCTCCTGCTGCTAAATCTCACTCCTCAAAAACGAGCAAAAACAAACATTTGAATAAAGAGAGACAGCGAGAGAGACAGAGAGAGAGAGAGAGAGAAAGAGAGAGAGACAGATAGACAGACAGAGAGAGAGAGAATCGAGCCTCCCATGCCTCTGACGGATCTCATTTGCATAAATGAAAACAGGACAATGGCCGTGGCAGCACGCTCGAGCATCAATCACAGTGGCAGCTTTTGTCCCGCCTTTTGTCAGCGTGCTGTCAGTGCGAGCAGCCAGTCGACGCACGCCTCATTAGCATGCGGTCGTTACCATTGGCGGCTGAGGGCGGACTGTAAATAATTGCGCGCGGGCGGAGGGCGCGTGGATCATACCCTGTTTTAGCAAACGGCCCTCATTCATTATGGAAACGAAAGGCTAAAGTTGACGTGGAAAGGCTAATGGAGACTCGGTGACACCCTGTGACATGACTTTTAAAGGCAGACACACCGGCGCAGGAAATGAGGCCGCTCAGAAGGGGAGATACTGAGCTCTTTCACTCTGTCTATATCTGTCATTCTCTCTCACTCGACTCACTTCCTTATTCACTCGCTGTGTTGTTGTCTTTCCCACCATTTTGTAGAGATGCTGATGCCAGACATTAAGAGCGTTTTACACCTGGAATTCAGGACCATGATCAAAACCACGGCTCATCAACATTTTTATTACACTGTAAATATTTGATCCTGTTGGTGTTAGTTTTACATTGCCACCATACTGCTAATATTATGCCATTACTACCAGCAGCACCAGCGCCACATGCAGTACTCCAGACCAGTGCAGTACTTCAGTGTTGTCCATTTTCACTTCTTTTCCGTTTCTTTTTTCTATTGTTTAATGGGTCACGACAGCCTGCCTTAATCTTATATGACTGTGTTCCAGATTGGTGCATATTTCTGTGTAATTTAACCTGGAGCAATGGCAGAGATGGCATCTGTTCATTGCTGTAGTGATTATTTGGGCAGTACACCAGGTTAACAGCTGGCTACGGGAGCTGTTTAGTTTAAACTGGTGGAGTACAGATGATAGTTTGGAACGGTATCAAGGTGAGATCACGTTCTCACCACAAATGGGGCTGGGACCACCTCTTCTGAGTGAGATTACTGTATTCACCTGCCCAAACGAATCGCAGCAAGGGTGAAAGCTGACCACAGTCTGATTTAAATGGACTAAACACTGCGGCCTTGGACTCTCCAAAAAGGCAACTTTACAGTAGAAGGAAAAAGTCAGCGACATCATATATCTACTGTATTACATATATGTACTATAACTGCTGTGATATGATATTTAATTATGTTTACTACATATATACACATATTTGTGTTTATCGGCCAATCAAAAATATGTCCATGTTTAATATATTATGCATATATTATCATACCATTAGCATACCAGTGTCCAGTATATGATGGCTATCTCTATTTTTGCTGTTATATATATATATATATATATATACATACATACACATACATCACATATTTCAAAATATACACCCAGCCTTTTATTATATATGTGCATATATGACCATATTCCGGATTTCCACATGGAAAGTAAAATGTGCCTTTGGTGAACTGTGAGAATTTTGACAAAATCTTGCAAACACAATAGAACACCATGCCTAATGCCATGAGTGGGCTAGAGGGGTATAAGCCCTCCCTAACACTGAGCTGCAGAGCAGTGGGACTGTGTTCTCTGGAATCATAGTGCTCTATTTCATATTTTTGGGATGAGTTGAGGAGTAGGGTGGTTCATCCAACATGCAATGCCAATCAGAAATACATCTGTGTTCAGTATATTATGAGTATGTGCCCAGGATATGATGTTCACAATGATATGACAGTACACATGTACATATATTTTGAAATACATGCCCAGCTCTTTATTATGCCTGTGCATATATCAGATTTCCATATGGGAAGTAAAATGAGCTTTTGGTCATCTGTGAGAATTTCTGAAGTCACAGAATTCACTCCAGCATTATTTTAATCTGTCTTGGTAACAGCTAAGATAAGAGCTTCCCTAACATAACTGTTTACACCTACACAATGCAGAGCTTATCCAAGCATCAGCTTCAGGAGTCAAAACGGCTGCTTTTGTCAATGTTGGTGTTATTTTACCTCAGTAAGTGTAATGACATAGAATGCTTGCTGGAATAAGCCTTCATATATGTTTATATGTTTTATATGGTTCATGTCTGTTGTCGTAAAAGGCTTTTGTAGATGTTGTGTGGTCTGAGCAAGGATGAACCCCGCCCACCAGTAAAGTGTTGCGCATTATGATTGGTATGAACGACAAGGAATCTTGACGTTTTACACCCACCTGAGCTGATCTATAGCAATGCAAGATGCCAGTTTAATTACATGACCTGTTTGACCTCTGCAAGGTGATTGATTTGGGGAGCTTCCTAAATAAACTGTCTGGGGGAGGTAGATGTTTCAGCCCTGGCAGTGCTGTTTGATTGTAAGCCTCTTCAATTTTCACATTGTACTCTGCTTTTCTTATTGTACACAGTAAAACACGGGTAACACAGCAACGTTTGTGCTGTGGAAGGAAGCAATCCTCAGACAGATTATCTAGTGACTGCAGAATATCTCACACTACATAGGTGGGCAAATTGGGATGTTTCTGTGTGGAGTCCGAAGCTTGGAATCGGAGAATAGGATCTTTTGGGAATAAACTCCTACCATTATCCTGATGAACTCAGGTTACTTATATTCCTGCTATACTCAGGACAGGCAGGAGGTAGACTTTAAGTGGTCGGGTGGAGAACAAAAACCCTGCGAAGAGACTAACAAAAGCACAAGCATAGCAGTCCCACGAGGCCGGAATATGGAAATTAGGGGCAGTGGTTGTTCCATTGTTTCGTCACTGACCTCTGCCATCAGTTCTCTGTCTCTTTTCTTTCTCCTTCTGTTTCCTCCCCATGGCTTGTTGATCAAGATCACACCCCATCCATCCAATTAATACTAGACACTAGACAGAGCAGTAGACACACTAAACGTACACAAGTATCCAGACACTCCCACTCTTTTTAATGAGTGGGTTTAGCCACTTTACGTTGCACAATAGAACATGCGTGGGCTAGAGGGGTCTAAAGCCCGGCACTGAGCTGTAGAGCAGTGGGACTCTCAGCACTCTCTGGAATGATGGCGTTCCATCCAACATGCAGTGCGCCAGAAACTAGTAGAAAGCCTTCCCTGGACAGTAGAGACAGTTACTCCAACAAATGTAGGATGAATGAGCAGGCGTCCAGAAACATTTGGCCATATTGTGTATCTCACACTCCTTGTGTGTCTGTGGGAGGTGTGGACAAATTGGAATGTTTCTGTGTGGAACTGAGCCCAAAGCTTTGGAGTCGACTCTTGATTCCCAAAATGCCTGGAATCAGGGAATAGCCTCTTTTTTGAATCCACTCCCAAACCATTTTGTATCTTCCACCACAACCATGATGAACTCCACCATTTGTTGGAACTCTCAGGCTAGTTCTTCTCTTTGCCCTCCAGTTCTCACAGATTTTGGCTGCAGATTTGAATAACATTTTGGTCAGTTTTGGCTGCAGGTATTTAGAGACCCTGCAGGCTAGATGAACTCTGGCACAGTGTTTGTTGGCCAAGTGAAAGTAGCCATTTGAAAATCCTTCAGGATGGAGTTTAAAAGCTCAGCCGAGTCACTTGTTTTTCATTAACTACATATCTGCTTTTAAGAGGAAAAGGTAGATATAGGTCTTGTATCCAAGTGTGATACTTACTAAATAAAACATAATCATATACATAAATAAAAGCATTACAAAGTCAATGTCTTTCCTTTGCTCTCTGTTTAGTGGAGAGGAATGCTAGTCGCACTGCTAGCAAGGTTTAGCCATTACTCAGAACCCATGTGATCCTTATTTCATTCATTCATCAAGCGGTGAATCAGCAGATTGGAAACAGAGATAGAAACTGTGCCCAGGAATAGAGAGGCCTACGTCATTAAGAGGGGCTTATGAACTGCGCTGTGGCAGTTTAGCTTCCAATTCCTGAAGAAGAAAAGCTAAAACCAGCCTGGGGCGTTGGCTGATACTTGATAAGACTTTCAGACTCCCACTGTAATACATACTGCAAGATGCCAGACTGGAGAGGCACGGAGCACATTCCGAGCAATTCCGAGCACATACTGCAGGATTGTATATAATTCAGCAATAAGCCACGAGGGGCTGTTTGACACAAATGCTATGCAGCTGATGGCAGTCCAGCAACATTAGGCTTGTCTAGTTTTTCTATATGTAAAACAATGAGCTAATATATTGTGCCCACCATTCTGAAGGTTCACCATATTCTGAAGGTTCTCTATGTACCACCAAAACGATTAACTCCACAGGCCTCTGAATAAGCCTTTCTGCACCTGACATATATCCAGACAGTATCTGGATATACTTAGACCGGATTCTGTTTACACTCGTCACTAAAATGTGTCCTCAGCATGACGTGTGGTGGAACAATAGCTGGCTCTATCATTAGATTTAAATCTACAAACCTATTTCCGCCTGCCTGACAGAATCTGATCACAGAAAACCCATTCCGGTTACACTTGTATTAAATGTGGACAAGCTCCATCTTTGACCACCTCAGAATATGGTTTGAATGATCTGATCGTAATCCGATCACAATGCATCCTGGAGGTGTTTACACCTGGCTTTTCAAGCGGGAAATCAGAACGTAATCCAAACACCAAAAGCACATGTTCATGCCAGGTGTAAAATGGCTCAATGTGTCCCGGGGTATCTGGTACCAAGACATCAGCAGCAGACATGTAAACTCTGCACAAGTACCTGGCCGTCTATGTGATGATGAAGAAAACAGAGCTCATCAGACCAGGTGACCTAATGCCATTGCCCCAGTTCCCCAGGGCCCTGATACTCAGACCAGAGTTAGTAGGTACTTAATACTGCTGACCAGGAGCAGCCCACGAGCTGTGCTCTGGAGCCTTATCATCTGGCCATGGCGATTTATCTGTTATATGTTTTTGTTATATTAAATTATGCCACTAGATCGGCTCGGGACATTCCAAGTAAAGACATTTTATTCCAAGTCAATTCGGAGCATTTCTATTGGTCCACTCATTCTGAAATATTGACACAATGTAAGGAACGATGGCCAAATATTTATTTATGTCAAAAAGTGGAAAACAACAAAAATAGAGACATTCATGAGGAATTCACCCATGGGTTATTTTGAAAACTGCTCCAAAACACCTTCTGTGCATAAAAAAAAAGGAAATCAATTCAGAACACATCCTTGGTGAGAAGAAAAGGAAGGAGTTGGAAAGGAAGCTCCAAAGGAGGGAATCACTTTCCACTGAACACACCACCTGTGGAAATCCAATCTCTCGCTGTTTTGGAAGACTTGAATGCCTGTTTGACACCACTACTGGGACTGGCATGAAAACCAGTCCTCCTCTTGCCCTGCGTTTCATTCATCTCCTAGCAGTCAAGACATGTCCCCGTGTCTGCCAGCAAAGAGACATCATCCTCCTGTCATCCATCAGACTAATGCATATCCCTGACACCGGGAGACGGGCAAGAGAGACACCTCATCTTCACGGTTAGAGAGAGAAAGCGAGTGTGAGAGAAGAAAAAAAAAAGAGGAGAGAGCGAGGGAGAGAGAGGGAGAGGGGAAGGGAGAGCGAACGAGACAGCCCTATGTAGGACACCGTTGCATTTCGGTGCTGGTGACGCCTTGGCTTTGATAAACACTGCACCAGATAATTGGATGATTACGTTCTCTCTATAAAAGAAGTCGATGACTGTGAAGAACTGTGGGGACCAGAAATAGGAAATGTTTATAGAATCAATATACATGTCCTCAGACTCGGGCGATGACAGCTGGAACACGGGAGAGAGGCTCATTTGCTGAGAAAAGAAAAGAAAAAAACACCTTGGAGATCACAGAGAATAAGACATTTCATCTGTCCCTCATCCAGCATTCTCTCTGTCTGTCTCTCTCTCTCGCTCCCCCCACCCCCCACCCCCTCTGAAGGATGAGTTCCCCTCATGCTGCATCTGTCTCAGTATTAATGAAAGCCTGTGGGGTTGGTGAGGCCGCTGAGCAGGCGATCAGCCCTAATTACCCCGGCTCTCCATTTGTCCCTGTCTGCCCGTCCTCTACTCAGACAATGGGGGAAGAGGTGGCAGGGGGCAGAGGGCGTCGGACGAACTTGGTGTTTGTCATGCTGCGAAGTGAAGGGGCGTGGAGCCGACTACAATTCCCAGAGGGGTCACCCTCTCAGCAGGGTAAGAGAGCGGGGTGAAGTGGCCTGGATCAAGCCTGTCACACTTTATCCTCCTGCTACACTCGGGACAGGCAGGAGGTAGGCGTTTAAGATGGGGAAGGGGGACACCTCCTGCAAGGAGACCAACAAAAACACAAGCACAGCAGTCCCACAAGGCCAGAATATGGAAACTAAGGGCAGTGGTGTTTGTTTCACTGTCTCATTGTTCCATTGTTTCATCACTGACCTCTGCCATCAGTTCTCTGTCTCTTTTCTTTCCCCCACTGTTTTCTCTGCATGGCTTGTTGAACAAAATCACATCCAGTCCATCCAATGAATGCTAGAGACAAGACCAGACTGAATACCAGACACTGGGATGGCTTTTTGGACCACAAAAATAGTCCTGTATTCCGGGTTAAACACAGTGTATGTCCAAATGAACACATCCGGCTTCTTTAAGCTACTTCACATTGCACACACTGCTGACACACAGCTTTTCTAGTCCCTGTAGAGTCATATTGCCAATAGAATAGGATGAACATGAACCTTTTGGCACTCTGCCTCAGGCTAGATGTGGGCTAGAGGGGTATTAAGCCCTCCAGCATTGAGCTGTGGAGCAGTGGAACTGTGGAACTGTGTTCTCTGGAATAATTGTGTTTTAATGATCCAGTACTTTTGGGATGAGTTGAGGAGTTGGGTGAAATGAGATGGCATGGTTTGGCAATCTTACAGCATCCGTACCTCACTAACGTTCTTGTTGCTAAGTGCAATCAAATCCTCACAGCAATGCTCCAGTGCTCCCTGGACAGTAGTGACAATTACTCCACCAAAAGCAGGAGTAATACCCTTAAAACAGTGAATGGGCAGGTGTCCCAATACATTTGTCAATGTAGTGTACATAGGATATAGAATGCCAGGACTGGGAAAAACTTTTAGCTTGCACAAGACACCACTTCCAGATTCCAGAACTTACCAATAACCAATCCCAACTTGATTTGGATGCTTAAATGGTTCTTGACTGGGTTAAGGAGTTCTTCTTATTATTTAAAAATGGTTCAACATTGGAGCAAAAATTATTCCACTATTGTTACAAGTGAAAGAATCCCTTTTTTGGTAATATATAAAAATATAGCAGAATAGAGATGGACCGGTCAGTGTTTTTGTGGCTGATACTGATTTGCCTTCAGCCCAAACGGTTGATGGCCAATACCAATCAAGGGTGGGGCTGAATGCCACATTAACCTTTCTGGGCGAGCTTTGTAATGCATCATCATGCAGGGCTCCTATAATGTTCTCATGATGAAATGTACTTTAGAAAGCTGTGCAACTACAAGCATTCACTGTGAGCCAATGCAGAACTGCACTGTGGAGCTCAGAGTAGAAAAACAGACGAAAAGGGCTGCTTATATAATGCTAAGAACTCCATCATCCCTTTAGCTTTCCGACTGTCGCTGCTGTATTTTTGGTCATGGTTAAATGTGGTCTGCACTGCTTGCTGGTTTGTGTGGTTAGTGGTGTTTGTTAGCTCTGCTGTGTTCTGTTACTCACTGTACTGGGCTGAGTGATGGACTCTCGAGAGGGGTATCATTTTCTCTCAACACAACAGGTAAACTAGGAGAACAACCAAACCGTGCATGCCTTTACCCCTCCAGGACTGGAGTTCACACCTCTGGAGCTACAGTGTTGTTGTATCGTAAACCTGGTATTGCAGCGACACCACCTTTAGCTCTTTTGCTAAACCGTCATCCAGAGAAGTAGATGGCTTTTCTCTTCTTTCCCAACTTGGTTTGGTATTTGGGTATGCCGGTGTTCTGACGAGTTGGGCTACCTTTTCAAAGCATGTTACCATATTGTATTTTAGAGGTAAAGCTTCCTAAATGAAACAGCAGGTGGGATTTTCCAATAGACAGAAAGCACCATAGCAGAAAATGCTATGGATAAGCAGGATTTTTGGATAGCCTGAACAGGAACACTGTCAATGCTAGCTAGCTAACTCCGTAAAATTATCTGGCCATGATTACAGCGGCCGTTCCTCCAGAATCCTTAAGGAGAGTGGGAAAGGAAGCTGGACTAAAATACTGGTGGCATTGCTCTTTAAGAACCACTCTGTCTTCAACTGTAAAGCTAACTTCTTTTTTTCTTTTGAGACAATATACACAAAGAAGACTATGGACACCATGTCCTAATGTAACTAGCTTTTAGACATACTGCACTAAAGCAGCTGTACAAGTCAATCCAATGATTAATGAACTTCTGAAAGGTTCATATAAGTCTGGAGGCAAATGAACACTGAAAAGTTGGATCTACAAAGAAAGAGCAAGACAACATAATGATCACACCCAGACGTCAAAACTGTCTCCGCCAGGTTAATATATTCGACACTGTAAATATAATTATAGTACTAACATTAGTGCATGTTCTTGAGAAGTGACACATCACCATCTGGACGGATGCTCGAAAAGCTTTAGTGGGAATAGTAAAAAAGCCAGGGAAACACAGCTGGATATGCACTGCCTTCCTTTAGTTCGGCATCTGCTCCAGAAAACCTGGCAGTTCTCTCCAAGAGCTGCTGAATGCTCTTCAAAGTTTCTTTCTTCTATATAAACAGTACCAATAAAAAACAGCTTAGACCCTAAAAGGATAATGAGGTGTCTAGGTTATGTGAACCAGAACAAGGTGAACTATTTTCATTCCAGTTCCTCTCTATTTCTCTCTTACTCTTACTCTCTGACAAGAAGCACTGAGCAGTATATAGAGTTTCAACAACACCTCAAGTAGCAGTGATGATTCAGGATGCCTTGTGTTTCAAGTGTTTCAAGGCTTTCCTGCGCTAAATGAACATAAGGCAAAGACCTTTCCTTTTCTTCTCCTCTAGACAAGTAGCTACAGATGGACTATTTAAGGTTGCTAACATTCACCCCGTGGCCTAATTTCCTCTTCAATTCCAAGGTAATGTTCGGAAATGAAATGCAACACGGTTAGTGGGGGAAAAAAGTAATAGAAGAATAGTCCTTATTGTTAGCTCATGCAAATGAGCGCACTCGCTATTCCGAAAACGACGAGCAAATTGTTCTACAGCCCCATACAAAAGTTCAGAGCAGGCTCCTTTGCAAAAGGTAGAACCACACGGCACATAAAAAGCGAGGCAGCAGGTAGTGGTCCATATTAGAATCCTCTTTTCATCTCTTCTAACTACCGTCCTTATACTTCATTAGAGCCTATTTAGTGGAATAAGGCCCGTGTTCCAGGATCTGTGAGGCTTCAGTGTTTGGAGAGGGTGAGAGAAAGAGCGAGAGAGAGAGAGAGAGAGTGAGTGATAGAGCACAACCGGCAAAGTTTCATACCTCACTTCTCTGAGAATATGAGGGAGAGAGAGAGCTCATTAGCAGCAGCGTTTTAAAGCAGGCCTAGAAAACGTACTGTGTGGAAAGCGCTCTTTCCTGCTCTCTAGCATTTGATGTGATCAGGCTGTAATCTTTGCCATCTTTGTGATCTTTGCTTTCTCTTCCCGATCGACAATGTCTGTGACACTCCTCCATTCAGGGTCCTCACCCTACATCACAGGCACCCTATCTGAGAGCCTCTAATGGGCTTCAAGTCTTCCAGTATGCTTCTCGCTCTGGCCTAAGCAAGGCATACAATGTGCAGTCGCAGAGATTTTGTTCTTTGGCGATGGCTCATTTGCTGACACTGTACATTCGAATCGTCTGACAAGTACAGCCAAAGCCTACGATTCAAATGCTTGTCTCTTACGGTTCTTTTATAAGGGGAAACCAAGCCAACATGGAGTAAAGTGCGACTGAGATGGTTTTGGTAGATTAACTGGTCCGAGTAGACTGTGCTTTTGCTCATCTATGAGAATTTTCACTGTATTCAGGTGACAGTTTTAATAGGGAGAATGGTATAGCGTCATATTTGTGTAAAATCCTGTATTATTACTCTACCACGTCAGCCCACATGCTTTTTTTACTTGAGATACACGGCAGTTCTATGTGTCTCTCAGCTTGTCAATGAATACACATGTCCAGCTGTCCATAAGAAGGTGATCATAGCGTGATTTGTAATTACGGCAGTGGTGTAAATGGCTGAATTACACTGCTATACTACTATACACTCTTAAAAAAATAAAGGAAATGGTTTTATGAGCGCTGCCATCAACAACCATGTTTTTAATAGAGATTACATCAATTTGGTAACTTTGGTAAAGTGGGCAGGAGAACGCTTGCTAGAACTGCGTAACACAAGTCAATTTCTTACTCCTGGGCTGCCCCTACAGCTGGGAAGTGTAATTCGTGCTTGGAGCCACCATTAAAGGACACACTTTATACATGCATTTCTGGACAAACTAAAAATATATAGAAAGTGAAAGAAGCATGTAGACTGATGCAAATAGCGTAAAATTACAGGATTGTTCACAAATATGACTTGAGTTATGCAACAAAATCAGTTCTCGCAAGCACTGTTCTGCCTACTTTACCAAAGTTACACCATGCAGATGCCGGGACTATGAGCCCAGAATGGCAACGACATAAGCGCTATTCTCCCTATTACAATTCAACAAGCCTTGATTATGAACATGGACATGATTACATGGTAAATAGATCCAAGTAGAATGTCAATTTTAATATTTGTGAAGTCACAGGATTTACTGCAATATTATTTTAATATCTTTCTTGGTGACAGCCGTGAAGCATGTAAATAACCAGGCCAAAGTACAGCCTCCACACAGCAGCACTAGTGATTTAATACATGAGCCTACCTGAGCTTAAGCCCAGGGTCACCAGGTACTCAGAAGCGACTAAACTACAGACTGTGTTTTGATATATGGTAATGTTGATGTTGGGATATCTTGGTATGGGGAATAAGCACAGCTCATCAGTTGTGAGGGAGCTTGGTTGTATGAAGTGGTGGGATGGACTACATTGTTTGGGCTTGTTTTATGTCTTTACCTTTTAGCTCACTTGTTTGTTTGTAGTTGCATCAGTGGAAGTGCTACTCCAAGGTCTGATTTCTAAAAAAAAAAAAAGAGAAACTGCCAATGAAAAGTGATAGGCAGGCTTGGTTTAGTAGGATCTGGTGATTTGTGGACAGTATTTAATAACTTTGTAAGCTACATATCTGTGGTGGTGATGACTGGCCTGTGGGAAAGATTTTTGTTGGAGATTCCAGGTCATGTTCCATCAGTAATCTAAAATTGGTTATTTGCCTCACAGGGTTGGTCAGATCCTGACTATTTTCTCAGAGTAAATTCCAAACCATGTGACCTGCTCTGGCTTGTTTGTGGTCCAGTTCTGGGTTTAATATAATGGATGAGTGGTGCTGAAAGGCAGTTTTTGAAGTGTTTGTGGATTTTTTAGTTTTTGGACACTACGTGGAGTCTGGTTTGAAGGATTGGGACCACCCTCAGAAGTGATCTGAGCTATGTCACAAAGCGCTGTAATGCTTTTATGGATTTTAACTAGTCACACAAGGCTCATAACCACTTGCAGCCCCCGGGCCTACAAGCAGGTTAAAGCAAGTCTGCAGGGCAAGGTTAGTTGTATTGCAGTGTGCAGTAGCAGAAATTTTGTTCTTTTGCGACGGCTCATTTGCTGACACTGTACATTTGAATCGTCTGACATGTTCAACCAAAGCCTACGACTTAAATGCTTGTCTCTTACGGTTCTTTTGTGACTGTATTCAGGTGACAATTTTAATAGGGAGAAAGGTATAGCGTCATATTTACCCTGTATCCCCCATGAACAGTACATTAGCAAAGTTAACTGTTTTTTTTTTTCCTCAGAAACATATTACAGATGAAATACACAGCATTTCATTAATATTTCATTGCATTGATATGTGCTGTTCAACTTTACGGTGAAAAATATTTTCGATTTTAGATTAGGTGGCACGGTGGTGGGACAGGTAGTGCATGTGTCGCACAGTTTTAGAGACCTGGGGTTGTGGGTTTAGTCCTTGCTCTGGTCACTGTCTGTGAGGAGTGTGGTGTGTTCTCCTTGTGTTCGCACTGGTTTCCTTCAGGTTCCTCCTCTATTTTCTTCCTACCTCCCACCTTCTCACACACATAGTAAGTGAATCGGCTGTGCTAAATTGTCCCTAAGTGTGAGCGGTGTAAGTGAATGGTGAATGTGTGTGGTACCCTGTCCAGAGGGTATTCCTGCCTTGCACCCAAAAGGCTCTGGACCCACTGCACCCCTGACCAAGAAGAAACGGATAAGGAGATGAATGGATGAATTTTTATGTTAATTGGTGGGAACAACACAAAACTCAATACTTCAAAAACTGTTACAACTAGCCGCTTAGTCAATTAGCCTCACCTATGGCGTAAGTTGCAGCGTTTGCACAAATGCTAAATTGTTCAAATTTGTTTGGTGCTGGGAACAAAGCATCATCTGTAGCAAAGTTGTGTAGGTAGCTTGAATAAAAATAATATAGTTCTATTATTTATTAAAACAAAAAAAAAGTTTTAGATTGTGCCCGACTGAAATACGAGCCCAATGCTTATTGGCACTTTCAAATAGTCATTTCAGCTGAGCTGGATTAAAGTGCTTATGCGTTATTCCACCATCAATACCCATATCTAAAGCCGCATTTAAATGTACAACTTCACAAAATAGCATTATCTGAGCAGACTACATTTTCAGATACTTTTCTAATCTAATTTCTGGGCCCGAGTCCAGAATTGTTTTGGGGTTTTTTTGGTCATTTTTAAACATTTTTCACTTGATTCAGTCGGTTTCACATAGACCAGAGTGCATTAAATTATCCACATCAATGTTCACTTATTACTAAGGAATTTGGCAGAGATAAAAGCACTCCATTGCTTTCACATCTGCTTTCATTAAAACAACATGTTTTAACCCCTTACGCCCTCGGTTCATTATTCAGTTACTAATCCTAATGCAGAAACTGTATGGTTTAGCATGTCTCATAGAGTCCCACAGAGTTCTATTTTGGGGCTTATGAAGCTGATGTTAATTATGACAGTGATGCAGTCATGAGAGTCAAGACGTGTGGGCTTAAACACAGGGTCTAGGGAATCACTAGCCTATCATAGTGTATAATTAGGCTCATCCTTTAGATATACTCATGTAAACAAATATTAACAGGTATATGTAAACAGATTTTTCTAACCATTCCATTGTATTAAAACAGATACACCTCTACATGTATCACACTCAACCACTTTTTCTTTTTGATCTGTGCTACATATTGATGTTGATCGTTGGTTTGTCAATTCAAATGGAATCAATCATGGCTTGTTTCCCAAACATTTTGTCCTATTAAAGTCATTAAAAGTGGTAGAATGAGCATTTAATGTGATGCTCACTGTACAATTTAACAAGGATCGTTGTTCTCAGAAGCTTTTGGGAAACCCAGCCCAGCCCTGGTTAATGCTTGGCCAAAAACACCACCCACTATAAGAACGATATGAGCGTCAGTGAAGCATGGGGTTTGTTGTCCACCAATGGGTACATCTGGACCTCTACTAAAAGAGTTAATCTGGTTTATTACACTACTGATGTCCATGGCAAAAGTTGTGACTTAGAAAGAACTTGACAGAACTCTCCAGTGACAGAACAACTGCTGCAGTCACTGCTGGTGGTAGCAAGATTTTCTGTCGCTGCTCCATTAATCCTGGAGTTAAAATGGAACAACCGGTTTACTGTTGTTGGTCTACTGTCTTAATGGAAACACAGTAGATAAAACTGAACTGAAGACCACATTTCCACGAGACTACATTTTTTATTACCCTTAAAATCTTAAAATCAATAATAATAATAATAGGGGGGTTGTTGTCCCTTTGCTGCAGTAAAGGCCTTTAGATTTTGGAACACTAGCTTTGATGCCATTTAGTCGTGAGAGCATTAGTGAGGTCAGGAAGTGATAATGGATGTCTAGTTATAGTCATTAACTCAAACTTATCCTAGATATATTGGCTGGCGATCCAGCACTCTAGAGAAGTCAGTTCCACCACTCCACAGCACAGTGCTGCAGGGCTCAGTACCCCTCTATCTACTGGATGGCATTAGGCATGGTGACTTTTTATGTATGGCTGCTCCAGAGGATTCTGTTATATTGGCAATGCTTTTCTATGGCGATTAAAGAAGCTGTGCTTGGGCAACTAATCATACCGAATCAAATGTATAGTGCGTTTTACAACTGCCGTTGTCACAAAGCCACTTTACAGGAATCAGTAAGAGGACGAGAGATCAACAAAACATAAAACAATAAAACCCAGGTTGAGCAAGGCAAAGGCAACAGTGGCAGGGAGGGAAAACCCCCTCAAACGTGGAGAAAGAAACCTTGGGAGAACCAAAGACTCACATGGGCGCCCCATCCTTCTCTGATCAGAACTATTTATGAGTTATTGATAATAGTCACTGTACCACCACATGAGTTCTAGTGCTCAGGTGTGCTGATATAATCATAATATGGTATAACTAATATGATCATAGTAGAGATGGTAAGAATAATGAGAGTAATGGTGATAATAATAATAATAATAGTGGCAGATAGTTAGAGTCCATGTAAATTTGAATATAGTCAATAGGCAGACAGCAGTGGCAGGAGGGTGGGCATAGAGCATGGTCTGACACGGGTAGTAGGGGAGCCCGAAGGTCAGTCTGGTGGGTGGGCAGCTGGCCTGACACAGGTGCAGGGAACCCCAGTGGTCAGTCTGCCAAAAGGTCAGGCCGGATAAGTGAGCAGTCATTAACTCATTAACTGAGAAGGTAAAGAGATGCCTGTGTCAGTAATAGGTGCTCCATAAATTAGTGAAACTCACTCATTAAAAGAAGTGTCTGGATACTTTTGTACATATTGTCTATTTTTATAAGAAGCGTAAAAAAATATTAGTATCATTACGGCCAGAAAAATGCAAAATATAAAAGATAAAACCACACATGGTCGGATATAATTTGCTTTATTGCAAATTAAGGAGTTGCAAATAAAAACAAACTGTCCTAGAGGTCACATGGTTAATATTACAACACTCCAAGCTACATCCTGGGAGCCAAAATCTACCAACACTCCTGGGAGTCTACCCTGGAGCTGAGCAAGCACACCACTACTGTTAAGTAGTGTTAAGTCCCTTATATACCAGCAGGTCCCAATTTACCCCTAATCACTGCACCTCCCATCTGCTAGCCACACCTATTCTAGCTACGAGCCTATCTGTGTCCTCTGCTGGCTGCAGGTGGAATAGGTGTGGCTACAAGATTGTGATGAAGTATCACAATGCTGTGTTTTGTAATACTGTATCAGTTTTCAGAGACACATTAGAGATTGGTGGCAGACAGTGGTTCATTTTGTGTTGTGTTTAAACCCTGTCGCAGTGTTGTAGTCTGTCTTCAAATCCTGTGGTTTACTCAGATTTTCTGAATATGGTGGTGTGCTTTTTTCCACTGGCAGTTTTTCTAACATATTGATAAAAATCTATACATTTATTGATAAAAATAATAAATACATAAAAAATCACTACAGTATTGCAACATAACCCCTGTATCACGATACATATTGTATAGCCAGGTTCCTACAAATACACAGCCCTATTTATGTCCATACTAAAATGTATGACTTTGAGAAATTCTTGCGTTCGTGTCACTGGACAGCTGACCGAGGTTTTGAAATGTCAAACATTCATCCGATGGATGGATGGATGGATGGATGGATGGATAGATAGATATACTTTGCTTTATTTAGGTCTATTAAAGAGTTGTAAAAGTCTAGGGGATATAAAGATCACCACTGCTGAGGTCATCTAGGGTCTTGCAAGTTCTGCAACAG